>NC_025997.2:89856634-90009775 GCF_000442705.2 Elaeis guineensis
AACATTCCTACTAACTCAAAAGATGTATCACAGACATAATGTACACAATGTGATAGTAGAATAACCCTTTTATTCATTTATAGTCAAAATTATAAATTTGCCCTTATATTTGTACAGGAATGTGTCAGCCAATCTAGCATCTAGGGCACACATCTAATATCATGCATATTCTCACTACATAATACCTATTTATATATCAACATTAAAATTTTCTACATGTGCAAGTGTAACATATGGACATTCATCATCCTAGGACAATCTTGCTGCATAACCCCGTTATGTTAGGACAACCTTATGTCAAGATGATGAAGTGGTGAATGATATATGCATTATTTCATATCATCATATGAAAGCATAAATTATTTTATAGTATAAATCATACTATGGATCACATAAATATTATGTATATATGATTGAACCAAACAAGACCGACTCTGATACCACTGTAGGGTTTCAGGGTGGGCATGCACAGTGGAAACATAATGAATTTGAAAATTTTAATAAAAAAATTTTAAATATTAAACTCTTAAACCAGCATCTTCTTGATGATTAACAATCATATATAATATAAATTTAAAATTAAATTTAAGTTATAGAAGAATACCTACAGCGCTTAATCCAAATTTCGGCAGAACCTCCACCAGGTGCCCAAGTGTTCGCCCTCCAACGGTGATCCACACAGGGCTATGATCAGGACACCAACTTTTTAAGATAATTTTTTCTCCAAAATTTTCACTCTGAGAATTTTCTTGAACACCAGGACCTCAAGACCCTCTTCCTCTTCTCCTTGCCTTTCTATCCCTACCTTTCTTTTCTCCTTGTCTTCCTTAATTCTCTTCCTAGACTCTTGTCCTAAAATCAGACTTGTCCTTTCTATTTTTAGACCTATCCTAACAAGAAAAGGAAGAGACTAATTGGACAATAGGGAGAGGATGTTAGAAAGAAAGGAGGAATTGAAAATTTGAATTAATCCAATCCCCCGGCGCACCCCTTTAAATACTTAGCGATGGGTTGCCTTCGAGAATTTTTCGCACCCCTTCCACGCGCCATCTTGCATCCATCAGAAAATCCCATATCTCCTGATAAATTCTCATGCCCATATAGAAGTTTTGACACATGGCAATCATCGAGAAAAAATCTGAGAGACGCTTCATGCAGAAGGACTCTTCAAAAAATTTTTCTCGATGATTCTCCGATGCATCGCGTAGCTTCCCATGGCATAATTTTTTTCTACTACCCATCAATGAAATTTTGTCCATACAATGGCCAAAAATTAAGGCACTAACATGAGAATGTCATGAAAAAAAATGCAGATTAAGAAGTGGCATGACAAATGGGTTAGAGTCCTTCACAAGTTGGACTCTTGGTCAGGTGCATGGATCAGGCTATTAGGATTTCCAACTTCAATGAATTTCCATGATTAAACCAGAAGGAATTTTAACTTCAAAAAAACTAATCAGCATAAAATAAAGTTTAAATTATTAAAAAAATTATTTTATCATGGAGCATAGGATAAGCTTGAGGATGAGGCATCCCATCTCATGGGATGCGAAAGCTGTTTCTGCACACAAAAACTGCACCCACGCACAAGAAAAATTCTTGACTCATGGAGACTTGGTTTCCTGGCTCCAAATTTTTAGTACATGCAACCAAGGGCTGAACAAACTCAAACCCAAAATTTATTTGAATTAATTTGGCCTTAATTATCCCAATTTAGAATCAATTTTAAACCTGATTCGAAATAAGGAGCTAGTTTTTTGCAACGTGTGCTAGCATGTCAATTTTGCAAACATGATCTAATCCAATTAGACCCCTGTTAATACCCTTTGTGTGTGACCCATTGAGTTCCACATCTAGCTAGCAATAGGTCTGAGTTCAAGTCAATTTGATTTGATTAAAATTTAATCTAACCGATCTAGATCCAATCGAGCTAACCCGATTTCAGCAATTAGAACTCTTTCTAATTGGTGATTGAATTAAACTCTTTAATTCGATCAAATCCATAAGACTAGATTGATGTCTAGCAACGTATCATCTCTACCTAGAAGATATAAATTTTTTTATAAAAATACCAAAAATACCCTTCAATAGAAAGTTACTGTGCAATTTGATCCTGCGATCTCCCTACACCCCGAGTATGACTCTAGATATGGAATGATGTCAAATCCAATATCATACTCATATTTCTCTTAATCTTATATGATGATTCAATTAATAAAATATTAAAAACTCTTTCTAATTTTTATTCTGCTTTGATCAAAAGCTTCCTGAATCATCAATCAATTAGAACAAGTAGGATGCGATTTCCTCTTACCAGGAGTGATCGATTCCATGTTGACCTACTCACAACCTCCATACACATTCTACCATATCTAAAACACTCCGTACATGACTAAGTCATGAATGAGTATGAACTAAAAAATATGGATTCATGTATACAAGGTTCTATGGTAGTCTGAGGTCAAAGGATTACATGCACAACTCTCACTATAAGAAAACATCTCTTGACAGGTAAGTAAATTCTATAAGATGTTTCTTAAGTCGGATCAATTCAGTGAACTCATTCTCTATTGAGCATCCACTTTCTTGTATTAGTGTCTCACACAAGTGGTATATGAGATCTGCCACCCTCTCCATCGAGCATACATAGAAAGTCCTAATCTATCCGGAACATTGATCTCCTACTCAATGCTCCTATGACTAGGAATATTCTAAATCAAGATTTTTAAGATTTTAGGTTTCAAAGGTATGATCTCATCATAACCCTAAATCTATTTTTCTGATTTATGGAGTTTACCATAATCATTACTAAAGTAAGATGCAGCATATGATGAAAAATATCTTTTATTATTTAAAAAGTCAATACATAAGTCTGAAAGATTACAAAAAAAATCTATCAAAATATAAATTTTGATTAGCTTGTAGGGCATATTCCTTTCAATCTCCCACTTGCACTAAACCCAATCGCCCTTATATTTTATCCCCATACAATTGAGATGGTGATCGAACTGCTGCTATGGTAGAGCCTTAGTGAATGGGTCTGCTATGTTATTCTTTCTTTGTATTCATTCAATGACAACATCTTGTCTTTCGATTATTTCATAAACGAAATGGAAGCATCTTAGAATGTGCTTGGATTTATGTTAAGACCTTGTTTCTTTTGCTTGAGAAACTGCTCCAGTATTATCACAGTAAAGTAGTACTAGATTCTTAATTTCAAGAACGACACTAAACTCAGGATGAACTTCTTCATCCAGACAGCTTCTTTGGTGGCTTCATTGCAGCCATATATTCTGCCTCAGTGGTTGAGTCAGCTACAGTCTACTGCTTGAAACATTTTCAACTAATAGCTCCATCATTAAGAGTAAAGACATACCCTGAAGTGGACTTGCTATAATCAGGGTCTGATAGGAAACTAGAGTCAGAATAACTTTCTAGTTTTAAATCAGATCCTCCATATACCAAAAAAATATCTTTAGTCCTTCTTAAGTACTTAGGAATATTTTTCACTACTTTCCAATGATCTTCTTCTGGATCAGCCTGAAATCTACTAACTATGCCTAAGGCATAGGCAACATCAGGCCTAGTACATAGCATAGCATACATGATCGACCCTACTGCCGAAGCATAGGGAATAGAACTCATTCTATTTCTCTCTTCTAGTGTTTTAGGAGACATCCTTTTAGAGAGATGTATGCCTTGACTTATGGGTAAATAACCTCTTTTACTTCCATCCATGCTAAACCTCTTTAGCACTAAGTCTATGTACCTGGATTGGGACAAGCCTAACATCCTCTTAGATCTATCCCTATAGATCTTTATACCTAGTATATAGAATGCTTCACCCAAATCCTTCATGAAAAACTTACTTGATAGCCATGTCTTGATCGATTATAACATTGGGATATCATTTCCAATAAGAAGTATGTCATCCACATATAAAATTAAGAAGATAATGGCACTCCCACTAGTCTTCTTGTATACACAAGGTTCATCCATATTTTTGATAAAGCTAAACTCTTTGACTGTAACATCAAATCGGATGTTCCAACTCCTCGAGGTCTGTTTTAATCCATAAATAGATTTTTTAAGCTTGCATACCTGATTTTCTCTCCCTTTCGAGACAACCCCTTCTGGCTGAGACTTGTAAACCTCTTCCTCAAGATAACCATTAAGGAAGGCGGTCTTCACATCCATTTGCCAAATCTCATAATCATGGTATGCTGCTATTGCAAGCATAATCCGTATAGATTTGAGATGGCAATAATGAAAATAATTCATCATAATCAATACCCTGTTTTTGCCTGAAACCTTTAGCTACTAATCTAGCTTTATAGGTTTCAACTTGGCCATCCGCTCCGATCTTTTTCTTATAGATCCATTTGCATCCAATAGGATTCACACCCTCTGGTGCATCAACCAAAGTCCATACTTGGTTGGAATACATGGAGTTATTTTGGATTTTATAGCCTATAGCCATTTGTTTGAGTCTCTTCTCATGATGGCTTCCGTATAGGTCAAAGGTTTATCATTTTCAATGATGTGGGCTTCATTATTCTTAATAACGAACCCATACCTCATAGGTGCATTCCGCACCCTATCCGACCTTCGGAGAGAAGGTGTACTTTGTGTTTGTACTTCATTAATGGATATTTTTGGTTGAGGATTATCTTGTGCTTGCATTTGTAGGTCTTGAATTTCTCTAAATTCAATTTTCTTCCCACTACCTCTTTCTAGGATAAACTCTTTTTCCATAAAAGTGGCATATTTACTGACAAACACCTTATGTTCAGTCGGATGGTAAAAGAAGTATCCTATACTCTCTTTAGGATAACCTACAAACAAGCATTTATCTGCCCTAGCATTCAGCTTATGTCCAAAATTTCTTTTAACACAAGCTGGACAGTCCATATCTTTAGATACTTAAGATTAGGCTTCTTTCCTCTCCATATCTCATATGAAGTGATTGGCACAGATTTTAAAGGTACTCTATTTAGGATATAAATAGCAGTTTCTAGGGCATATCTCCAGAAAAAAAATTGGCAAATTTGTAAGGCACATCATGGACCGCACCATATCTAATAAAGTGGGATTCCTCCTTTCCGCTACACCATTTAGCTGTGGTGTATAAGGAGGGATCCATTCTAAGAGAATTACATTTTTTTTAAGATGATCTAAAAATTCATTGGATAAGTATTCTCCTCTTCGATCAGATCGAAGGATTTTAATACTTTTTTCAGTTTGTTTCTTGACCATACTTTGATACTCTTTAAATTTATCAAAGGCTTCAGATTTGTGTTTCATAAGATACACATATCCAAACCTAGATAAATCATCAATGAACGTTATAAAATAAGAGTATCTTCCTCTGACTTCTGTTGTCATAGGACCACATACATCAGTATGTACAAGTCCTAATAACTCATTTTTTTTTCTCCATGTCCACTAAATGGAGTCTTAGTCATTTTTTTCATAAGACGAGATTCACAAGTACCTAATGATTCATAATTATAAGGATCAAAAAACTCTTCTTTGTATAATTTATTAATCCTTATCTCACTTATATGACCAAGTCGACAATGCCAAAGTAAAATATTATTCAACTCTTCTCTCTTTTGCTTTTTACTTTCATTAATATGAAAAATATTATCATTAGATAGAATTAGAAGACCATTATTAATAACGCCATGATAAATAATTTCATTAAAAAAAAAATTGAGCAACTATTGCTCTTTCCATTTATTTCATAACCTCATTGCAATAGTAACGATACAGAAATAATATTTCTAATGATCTTAGGCATATAATAATAGTTTTCTAGCTCTAAGATCTTTTCAAAAGGTAACTTTAACATATATGTCCTTACAGCCTCTGCTTGGATTGACTCTCCTCCAGCGCCATAGAGCTCGAAGTCACCCTTCTTCAGCACTCTAATATTCTACAGCCCCTACAACGACTTGCAGATATGAGAACCACAGGCAGTATCCAATACCCAAGAGTCTGAATTGAAAGAACTTAATGACAAAATTATATATATCTCATACATACCTTTTGGTGCATCGCTTGCACCTGCCTTTACAGTTGCAAGATATAATTTGCAATTTCTTTTTCAGTGTCCTACCTTGCCACAGTGAAAGCAAGTACCATGTCCGGAGACTTTCTTCCCCTTCTTCTTCATCTTGCCACCCTTAGGATTCAGTGCTTTCTTTGAACCCTTAAAACCTGACTTCTTCTTTGAGATTTTACCCACAAGAAGAAGTGGAGCCTTTTCTTTCTTAATATGGCTCTCAGCTCTCTTAAGCATATTTAATAGCTCAGGCAAGGAGGTATTCAGTTTGTTCATATGATAGTTCACAACAAACTGAGCGAATGACTCGGGGAGAGATTGCAGGATCAAATCCTGACTTAATTCTCCATTCATCACAAAACCAAGTTGACCCAATCTAGTGATTAGATCAATGACTTTCAGGACATGGTCTTGTACGAATGATCCCTCAGTCATTCTAGCACTGAATAACTGCTTAGATATCTCATATCTAGCAGTTTTACTCTGTTCTCCATACAACTCTTTAAGATTGAGGAGTATGGATTGAGTATCCATGCTCTCATGCTGCCTCTGCAACTCATTGCTCATAGAGGCCAGTAGATACACTTGACAGTCAAACTGTCATTCTTCCACATCTTGTATGCGGATACCTTCTCTTTTGTGGCATAATCCCCAACCTCTTGTAGTTTAGGGATGTCAAGAATATAGGAGAGCTTCTCCTGAGTGAGTACGATCTTTAAATTTCTCAATCAGTCTACATAATTGGGATCGATCAACTTGTTGGAATCTAAAATTCCTCACAATGATAGTGAAGATGCCATTTGTAGAATTTAATCTACAATAATTAAAGAATATTACATAAGCAAATAACTAATATTGACTCAAATAATTAATTAAGATCTTTAGATTTAATTGTGTCTCCCACTATTTTATTGAATATTATAACCCTCTACTATGATGAACGAGATATATTTAATATTTATCTTAGTGGGATTGAGACCCTAATTTCTCATAATGATCTTGTGTTAACACAACAAATCCTTATGAGTTCATAGGTAGGAAACTCTTTTCAATTACATCTCATGCAATTTTTAATATTATATCTTGGCCTCTAGAATATTATTAGCCTTGTGTTAATACAACAAGCTATAATATTTTAGTTAAGTTAGAACTTTCATTTCAATACAGTCAAATTCTAATATAACTGCCCTTGTGTTAACACAACAAAGCAGTATATTCAAAAGTTGCTGTAAGCATCTTCTATGCACCAGGATTATGTTATATCAATCCTTATGACAAGCCTCATGTAAATACAATAAACTAGCCATAGTTCATGATGTAACATTGACCTAGCATGAAGGAAGGCCCTTAATAGTATTTTCAACATTAGAGTTTTTCAATATCAAGATCGCTTAATCAAATTGGCCAGGTAAGTAAGGTGGGGGTCCCCCCATTGCTTTCTTTAGACATCAATAAATTGATCAGGTCAGACAATGAAACCAATTAAAGAACCACCTATAGCACTTTCCTAGATACCAATTGATCAAGAATTAGTTAACCCATAGTTGCATATCACTACCACCTAATATAATTTTCTAATGAGGGCTTTTATTTGGTCTCATGCACATTCTAACTACAAAATACCTATTTATGTATCAACATTAAAACTTTCTACATGTGCAAGTGTAACATATGGACATTCATCATCCTAGGACAACCTTGCAGCATAACCCCATTATGCTAGGACAACCTTATGTCAAGATGATGAAGTGGTAAATGATATATGCATTATTTCATATCATCATATGAAAGCATAAATTATTTTATAGTATAAATCATATTATGGATCACATAAATATTAGGTATATATAATTTAACCAAACAAGGCCGGCTCTAATACCACTGTAGGGTTTCAGGGTGGGCATGCACAGTGGAAACATAATGGATTTTAAAATTTTAATAAAGAAATTTTAAATATTAAATCTTTAAACCAGCATCTCTTTGATAATTAACAATCATATATAACATAAATTCAAGATTAAATTTAAGTTATAGAAAAATACCTACAGCGCTTAATCCAAATTTCGACAGAACCTCCACCAGGCGCCCAAGTGTTTTCCCTCCAACGGTGATCCACACAGGGCTATGATCAGGACACCAACTCTTTGAGATAATTTTTCCTCTAAAATTCTCACTCTAAGAATTTTCTTGAACACCAGGACCTCAAGACCCTCTTCCTCTTCTCCTAGCCTTCCTATCCCTACCTTTCTTCTTTCCTTGTCTTCCTTAATTCTCTTCCTAGTCTCTTATCCTAAAATCAGACTTGTCCTTTCTATTTTTAGACTTGTCCTAACAAGAGAAGGAAGAGACTCATTGGACAATAGGGAGAGGATGTTAGAAAAAAGGGAGGAATTAGAAATCTGAATTAATCCAATCCCCCGGCGCACCCCCTTTAAATACTTAGCGATGGATTGCCTTCGAAAATTTTTCGCGCCCCTTCCACGTGCCATCTCGCATCCATCAAAAAATATCATACCTCCTGATGAATTCTCATGCCCATCTAAAAGTTTTGACACATGGCAATCATTAGGAAAAAATCCAAGAGATGCTTCATGCAGAAGGACTCTTCAGAATATCTTTCTCGATGATTCTCTGATGCATCGTGCAGCTTCTGATGGCATAATTTTTTTCCACCACCCATCAATGTAATTTTGCCCATACAATGGCCAAAAATCAAGGCACTAACATGAGAATGTCGTGGAAAAAAATTCAAATTAAGAAGTGGCGTGACAAATGGGTTAGAGTCCTTCACAAGTTGGACTCTTGGTCAGCCACATGGATCAGGCTGTTAGGATTTCCAATTTCAATAAATTTCCATGATTAAACTAGAAGGAATTTTAACTTTAGAAAAATTAATTATGCTTAAAATAAAGTTAGGAATTATCAAAAAATTTATTTCATCATGGAACATAGGATAAGCTTGAGGATGAGGCATCCCATCTCATGGGATGTGAAAGCTATTTCTGCACACAAAAACTGCACCCACGCACAAGAAAAAATCTTGACTCATGGAGACTTCGTTTCCTGGTTCCAAATTTTTAGTACATGCAGCCAAGGGCTGAACCAACTCAAACTCAAAATTGATTTGAATTAATTTATCTTTAATTAGCCCAATCTAGAATCAATTTTAAACTTGATTCGAAACAAGGAGCTAGATTTTTGCAACATGTGCTAGCATGTCAATTTTGCAAACATGATCTAATCCAATTAGACCCCTAATCAATACCCTTTGTTTGTGACCCATTGAGTTCCACATCTATCTAGCAATAGGTTCGATTTCAAGTCAATTTGATTTGATTAGAATTTAATCTAACCGATCTAGATCCAATCGAGCTAACCCGATTTTAGCAATTAGAAATCTTTCTAATTAGTGATTGAATTAAACTCTTTAATTCGATCAAACCCATAAGATAAGATTGATGTCTAGTAATATATCATATCTACTTAGAAGATATAAAATTTTTGATAGAAATATCAAAAATATCCTTCAGTGGAAAGTTACCGTGCAATTTGCTCCTACGATCTCCCTGCACCCCGAATATGACTCTGAATATGGAATGATGTCAAATCCAATATCATAATCATATTTCTCTCAATCTTATATAATGATTTAATTAATAAAATATTAGAAACTCCTTTAAATTTATATTGTACTTTGATCAAAGGCTTCCTGAATCATCAATCGATCAGAACAAGTAGGATGCGATTTTCTCTTACCAGGAGTGATCGATTCCATGTTGACCTACTCACAACCTCCATACACATTCTACCATATCTAGAATACCCCGTATATGACTAAGTTATGAATGAGTATGAACCAAAAAATATGGATTCATATATACAAGGTTCTATGGTAGTCTCAGGTCAAAGGATTACATGCACAACTCCCACTATAAGAAAATATCTCTTGACAGGTAAGTAAATTTTATAAGATGTTTCTTAAGTCGGATCAATTCAGTGAACTCATTCTCTAATGAGCACCCATTTTCTTGTATTAGTGTCTCACACAAGTGGCATATGAGATTTGCCACCCTCTCCATCGAGCATACATAGAAAGTGCTAATCTATCCGAAATATTGATCCCCTACTCAATGCTCCTATGACTAGAAATATTCTAAATCATGATTTTTAAGATTTTAGGTCTCATAGGTATGATCTCATCATAACCCTAAACTCATTTTCCTGATTTATGGAGTTTATCATAATCATTACTAAAGTAAGATGCAACATATGATGAAAAATACCTTTTATTATTTAAAGAGTCAATACATAAGTCTGAAAGATTACAAGAAAAATCCATCAAAATATAAATTTTGATTGGCTTATAGGGCATATTCCTTTCATTATATGGGTGGTTTGAGGTGCCAAAATCTTTGGAGAAAATTCTTCAATCAAGAGATCAAAGGTTGATGTCTTGTAAAGATAAAGGTAAGAGAGAAGAATATCTTCTCTTATTATTTTTCCTTTCATATTAATATCTCTTTATTTTATATTTTTTTATATAATAAAAAATCTAAAAGAGAAAGAGGGATGGCATGGTGAATTCATGCTTCAAAGAGTTGGAGCATAGTGATCTTATTTTGGACGTGATATGATCATGTTCTGATGGAAGAAGAAGAAGAAAAGAATGTCTTTTTTTAAGGTTTCTTTTAGAACCCTTCTTCTCCATAAATCATGAGATTTTTCTATGAGAAAAATCAGATATCACAAGCTCTGGAAACTAAAAAAATATCAAGAGAAGAAGGTCTTCTCAAGTCCCAGTATAGAGATGTTTTCAGGATATCAATTGTTGATGTACTGAAGGAGAAAATCTGTCTTCTCTTAGGACCCTTTTCTATTAAATATTAATTTTGATTTTAGTGAGGTTAAAAGGTTTGACTTCTCTCTTATTCCTCCTCATATTCTTCATCTCTTGAAATGTCCAAGAGATCCGAAGAATATTTTTTAGATTAACCATCTGGAGGGATCTGTAAGAAGCTAGCACTTTGAGCAGATCTTCGTTCGATGAACCTTCGATTTTGTTGCAGCCTCGTGTGGATCACCTGTAGAGGCTGGATGTGTGTGTGGCTCCAAAGGCAAAAAAAAAATCAATTATGGAGTTCTCGACCCGCATGAAGGTAAGAGATCTGATCTCTTCTTTTATCTAGATATGATCTAGGTTTTAGATCTGAAACTGTTTCAGATCTAGGATATTGATTTGATCAATATCAAATCTTTTATTTTCTGATTTATAAATATAATATGATATATTATAGGTCCTAATTGTAGAGTTTAGTAATTTGATTACATGCATTTGTAGATTAAATTATTTAATTTACATATTCCACTGCATTATATTTCAAAAAAAGTTTTGAAATTCATGCATGAAATCCTGCACCTTTTCCAACACCAATGAGAGTAGGACTCTTAACTCAAATCTAATTTGAATTGATCCAATACTCATGAAAGAAGGATTCCTACATGAGATAGAATTGCCATCACATATGACATTCAACTTGCACCCACTCCCTCACCCACATGGGATGCCCCAAACCAGATCAATATTAGGTGTTGGTTGGCCCATATGGGAGGGTATTCCCAATGCAAGTAGGAATACTCATATCTCATCCAAAATATATCCAATTCGAATCTAATTCGAAGCTGATTCGAAATAATTTTGAAAGACTGTCAATCCCAAACTTTTTAGAACTTTTGTATCAAGTCTAACTTGAATTTTAGATTCAATTTAAGACTAATTAATTCAGATCTAATCTAAAATTAATCAGCTCTTAAATTCAATCTTTTATATGCTTCATGGATCATAGATCAAAAATTATTCATCCCCAAAGTTGAACCTGAACCTCATGTGTAGTGCTAGCTAGATATAGTCAACTCTTCAATCCCGTTTGACCCACAACTTAATTCTCAATCAAGCTAGCTTATATATTCAATCAAGTCAAGTACTTCTAAATTGGACATATAAACATAGACCAATTCCTTCCTACTTTGTCTGACTTGTGTGCGTGACTCCATAGGTTCAACACTAAGTCGGTAGCACAGAAATCAATTTCTGCACTAATCGAGATACCATCTTGTAATAATTTCTGACGTTCAGATAGCTTGAATTATTGTAAAAAAATATTCTAGAACCCATACACATGGTTATCGCATAATTCATCCTTTTGACCCTGAATGCTCTAGGATGGTCTCAGGTTAACTGTCAACCAAGATTGCTTCATCAGCATTGTATTTCAATCTTTCAAATCTATCTAATGGATTACCCTAGCCAAGGTTTTGCTAAATCAAAATACAGTGATACATCAACCTCAATAATCTGAAGGGGTCAATCCCATCTTGATCCACACACAGACTTCGCAAGTACTTAACTATACCCAGTAGCCTTCCATCACTGCATTAGAAATCTAGATAGTCTGGTACCAAAGCACAATGAGTTGCTTGCAAGTCACTATGGTGATCTCAGGTCTGAAGGATACTTATACCCATATATTTCGTGAGCAGCTCTTGATAGCAGAATGCTCAGTAGGTGAGTCATTTGTTCAGTGATGATGTATCCCTACATCTCATCTGTATGCCATACCAGTGTCACCACACTCCTTGGGTAAGAGGACAACCAACCTACATGGCACACAACGACCTCCACTCAATAAACCTCATCATTCTATAATAACATATCATTTGGTTGCGAACATATTTAAGAGCTATATGATAAATCCTCTTTTTATCATACACTAGCATAGTTTTAAGGACTTCATCATAATATAAGAGTTCAAGGAAGATGTTACTTTATGATGAAAATATTAGAATAATTTTTATTCAATAATCAATAATTTATATATAAGGATGAACTCAATCATCACATGATTGATTTTAGGACACAATTCTCAACTACTCCCACTTGGACTAAAGCCAATCGGGATAGTATCTTATACCCATCTTCTATTTAAAGTCATCGAACTCTTTGATCCCGAGAGCTTTAGTGAAGGGGTCGGCTAGGTTCTCCTTTCCGTCGATCTTCTGAAGTTCGACAGCACCACGGTTTATGATCTCTCACACCAGGTGATAGTGGCGTAGAACATGCTTGGTGTGATGGTGCGACTTGGATTCTTTTGCCTGAGCTATGGCATTGAAACTGTCATAGTACAGCAATACAGGGCCATCAATGGAAGGTGTAACTTCCAACTCACTTATGAACTTCCGTAACCACACCGCCTTCTTTGCAACATCTGATGCAACAATATATTCTATTTTGCAAATAAAATTGATCATAGTATGTTGCTTGAAACTCTTCCAGTAAATAGCTCCTCTATTCAGAGTAAATATGTAGCTTGATACGCTTCCGCTGTCATCACAATCTGACTGAAAACTGAAATCAGTAAGCTATGATCTTTAGTATTTCTCAAATACTTAAGAATTACTTTCACAATCTTCTAATGCTTCTCACTCGGATCAGACTGGTACCTACTCACTACTCCTAGTGAATAGGCCACATCCGGCCTTGTACATGTCATAGCATACATGATAGATCCCACTGCTAGAGCATATGGTATTCTACTTATGCGCTCTCTCTCCTCAGGAGTTGTCAAACAATTCTTCTTGAAAAGAGTAATTCCATGGCCTATCGAAAGATAGTCTTTCTTGAAATTATCCATGTTGAACTGCTTCAACAAGGTATCAATGTACGTGGATTGGGATAGTCCAAGCAACCTTCTAGATCTATCCCTATAGATCTTCATCCCAAGGATATAGAATGCTTCTCTCAAATCCTTCATGGAGAACTGTGATGATAGCCATAGCTTCACACTCAGCAGAGTCGAAATATTATTTTTTAGTAATAATATGACATCCACATACAGCATAAAAAAAATAACTACAGAATCAAAAGTCTTCTTATAGATGCAAGATTTTTCTCCATTCCTAACGAAGCCATACGTTTTAATCATCTTATCAAAATGCATGTTCCAACTCCTAGATGCCTGCTTAAGTCCATAAATAGATCTTTTTAGCTTGGACACTTTCGACTCATCTGTGGATGTGAATCCTTCAGGTTGTATCATATACACCTCTTCTTTCAGCTCCTCATTAAAAAAAATGATTTTGACATCCATCTACCAGATCTCATAATCTAAGTGTGCAGCGATAGCAAGCATAATCTAGATAGCTTGAGTATTGCCACAGGAGAGAATGTCTCATCATAGTCAATACCATAATGCTGACAGTAATCTTTGGCAACTAGACGGGCTTTATATATCTCCACCTTTCTGTCTGCTCCTCTTTTTTTCTTAAAAATTCATTTACACGCTATGGGTTTTATCCCTTCGGGTGGATCAACTAATATCCATACACCATTGATCTCCATGGGCTCCATCTCAAACTTCATGACCTCAAGCCATTTCTGAGAGTCAGACCTTTATATGACCTCCATATAGGTGATCATCATTCTCATTAAGTTCGATGGGGTCACCATCTCGGATCAAAAAATCGTAGTATCTTTTCGGCTTATGCAGTACTCTATCGGATCTCCTTAATGACGTCTTTACTAGCTTCGGATTCAATTCACCAATCAAATCTAATTCTGTGTGTGTCAGTCCTTCCACCTCATGCACTTCATCAAGTTTAATTTTACAGGCATTAGCTCCTTCACCAAAGAACTCCTTTTTCAAAAAGACTGTCCGACTGCTGACAAACACCTTTTGCTCTGTAATGAAGTAGAAGTAGTACCCTTTAGTTTTCTTTGGGTATCCTACAAAAAAGTATTTATCAGACTTCGATCCAAGCTTATCTGTCTTTAGATGCTTGATATAAGCTGGACACCTCCAGACCCTAAGGTGTGAGAGTACCGACTTACGTCCAGTCCATATCTCATACGAAGTTTTATCGACAGACTTGCTGGACACTTTATTTAAAATGTAGCAGGTAATTTTTAGAGCATATCCCTAAAAGAAGATTGGCAGACTCACAAAGCCAATCATGGATCGGACCATGTCTAACAAGGTTCGATTTCTCCTCTCAGACACCATTATGCTGTGATGTTCCAGAAGGAGTCCACTGTAAGAGAATCTCATTCTTTTCTAGATATGTTAGGAACTCACTGGTGAGATATTCAGCTCTTCGATCTGATCGAAAGATCTTAATAATCTTTCCAATTTATTTCTCTACTTCAGCATGGAATCATTTGAACATTTCAAATGATTCTGACTTATGCTTCATAAGATAGACATACCCATACCTCAATAGGTCGTCTATAAATATAATGGAGTAGTAGTATTCTCCTCTGGCACTTATGTTCATAGACCTACATACATCAGTATGTATTGGACCTAGGACATCGCTGGCTCTTTTACCTTTTCATTTAAAAGGTGACTTAGTTATCTTACCAAGTAGATAAGACTCACAAGTAGGTAATGATTCATAATCATCTATCTTAAAGACACATTTTTTGATCAATCTGTCAATCCTATTCTTATTCATATGACCAAGCCTACAATGCCAAAGGTAGGATTCACTGACATTAACTAATTTAGGACATTTACTCTGTGTGTATATTACACTAACAGGTCATGATATTATGTATATGTCATATTTCAAGTGTCCATACATAATTATAGTATTATTCATAATGATATCACAAAAATCATCTTTTATTATAAACTTGTAATCAAGTTTGGCCAAAAAACTTATAGAGATGACATTCATCAAAAAGGAGGGACAATAATGACAATTATTTAACATGACACTACTGGATTTGAAGATAAGTTGCAAAGTTTTCAAGGCCAGTTATGGAATAAGACTTTCATCTCTAATGTTAAGGAACCTCTCGTCCTCTTGAAACTTTCTACTTACCTGCAGTCCCTGCAACGAATTGTATATATTAATAAAACTTTTGGTATCCAATACACAGATAGTAATATCACAAATAGAGAAATTATAAAGAGTTATCATATAAGTACCTTGTGAAGCAACCGCTTGCTTCTTTCTCTTATTTTTAGGCCTGTTTGGGTCAAGGGTGGCTATATAAGTAGGACAATTCTTTTTTCAATGATCCAGCTTCTTACAGAGGAAGCACTCTACCTGACTTTTATCAACTTTTGATGGTTTGCTCTGCTTGAGATCGGTGGTATGGGATTTCTATACTTTTTTCTTTTTTCCTCTCCTAGAGGATCGACACCCTACAGATGAACCTCACACTAAATTCACTGGCTCCTTCTGAAGCTGGTGATCTTTCTCAAAAGTCTACAGTAATCCTAGCAAACCATGATAGTTTACCATAGGCTTTATCATTCTGATGACTGAGAAAGGGTAGGTAGGATTTTGATAGCGAATTGAGGATAGCATCCATATCTAATTGTTCATGCAACAAAAAGCTAAGTTTGTGAATGCATTCAATCTGCTCAATCATATACAATACATGATCGGTGACTGAAGCTCCCTTTCACATACGAGTATTGAATACTGTGCAGGAGGTTTTGTGTCTCTCCGCATCCTCAGGGGTGCTGAAGGACTCATTCAATATTTGAATGATCTCCTTTGGCTGCGCATCCTCGAACTTATGACTAAGTTCGTCATTCACGGCTGCCCTCATCACACAACGTATAGCCATACGATCATTGAGCCTCTTTATGTAAGTGTCTCTCACGGAACGAGAAGCATTGGCTGTAAATTCTTCAGGTGCCTGATCTGTAAGGATGTACAAAATCCTCTCGTACTCCAAGATGATCTTCAACTTTTGATACTAGCTATCGAAGTTGGATCCGATGAGTCTGTCGCTGTCCAACAGTGTACGGAGGGATAATGTGTTGGCCATAACTAAAAAGAAAAATATAAGCCTATTAGTATACGAATTATTTTTAATTCTGAAGATATGGACTTTAGTCTAAAAGTTCTCTCACTATTTTTACCAATTGGTAGCCTTTACCTCCAACTCGAAGAATTATACTAATTTCTTAGCAGGTACTAAAATCCACACAGACTGCATTCAGGCCCCAGTGTGGCTTGATCAATCCTAGTGCATCTATGGGTAGGTTCATAACCAATTATTTCTCTAAACAACTTCTATCAATGAGTTTTGCCTCAGGCATCCCTTCAACAAGCGTGTGGCACCTCCACTAAAAATCTCGGTTAGATCTAACCATTAACATGGCACACCAAGTGCATCTAACAAATAGATGTCCAAGCCCGAGTGTGGCTCGACCAACCTGAGCATTGATCTAAAGATACATCATGATGGTCATATGATGAATGACAATTTCAATATGTAATAGACACCAAGCGTGTGGTACCTCCAATATCTATTTGAAATATTAGACTCATTATCACGCACCTTAATAGGAGGCAATGACCAAGTTATCTTATAATTTTATCACTTTATGGACCTAATAATTTAGAAGATTTAGTTTTATTGATTTGAGAATAGGAGAAGAAGTCGACCTACAAGCTGCAAATCCTCCCACTGACTTCACCAAGTCATGTAAAAGATTAGACACAAGCTGGTCAAAAGATACCTAAATCAGTCACACTGATTCACCTTAATGGCATAGGTCTGCACGAATTGACTAGTGACCTAATCAAAATATAATCTACCATGTTGGCCAGGTAAGTGAGATCAGTGGGAGGGATATGCCCTTAACTCATCATAGACGCATCTAGGTAAATAGCTCCCAATTAAAAACTACTTGATCGAATTTGCCAAACTTAACTTAGACACCAACTGGTTAATTAGTTTTAATTTGGTCCATCAAAAGATTCGGGCTCAACCACGGAGCCATGATCATGGTCCATTTATTAGGATCAAATACATAGACTTGATCAAACTACAACTATTAAGATTGATCTAGAAAAATACTGATATGATCTAATTCAATACTTGATTAGATTTAATCAATTTCTCTACATGGTCCATATATGTTTCTAACCCTAGGTCTAACCCATTAGAAGGATCTGATTCATGCTAATCCTTTGCCTATCATTTTATGTGATGTCTTAATGATCTTCAATTCTCAAATCTAGATCATTCAAAATTTAATTCATAATTAAGTGTGTGAAACATATGTTTCAGTCTGTAGAACTATTCTACAAGGGTTTCAGGTGAAGCATACCATATGTTTCAATATATAAAAATAATTTTTTATAATATATTTAACAATTAAACATACATAGGTTAATGATCTAAACTTCATACATACATTTCATGTATCATAACAACCTTTAGATCTATACCATTTACATTATATGTAACATACAATTTAGATCTAAAATAATTTTATATCTAAATTTTATCCTATTGTAATGAATCATCAATCACTTTAAATCTAATTCAAACATATTTATAGTCAAAATAATATATAAAAATTTATTCATTTTTTTCTTCATAAAATCATATCATAATGACACCCCTACATGTCATAAGAGAACCCATCGAATAGACAAAAGAGAGATTAATCTCTTCAATCTCCTATGACCGAATGGTCTGGTGATCTCATCAATCCGAGTACTAGGCTACTAAAATTTAATTCATACATAATTACATCAATATATAATTATTGATAAAATAATTTTATGTCATGAACATATCTTTGATCTTATCAATTATATTCTTCATCTAATCTAATTAGATTTAATGTATCATATACATCATATCAGATCTAAAATATATCTTATACTGATTATAAAATATCAATTTTAGATTTGATATCATATAGAAAGTTAATTAGACACAAATATGACTGCATAAGGAATAAATTTTTGATAAAATTTATTTTCGCATAGTGCTGAATTCTGATGGGATTCAGATCTAAATATCCATCAAAATAGATCTAATTCAGATCTAAAATAAATTTTACTTTATAAAAAATATAATAATAGTAAAATATTATTAAAATAAATTTAAAATAAATTTTAATTTATGTTGTTATTTAATTAAAAATTTAGCAACAGCAGAATTCTGTTATAGCAAAAATTATAATAACTTCAATCAACCATTGATTAGGCACCTCTAATCTGATCAAAATTACATCAAGAATTTTATACAAATAGATTTAAATCAGATTTAATGTCTCATAAAAATGTTGGGTTCCGATGGCACAGTAGAAGGATTAGGTGTTTAAAATTTTTATTCAAAACACCCAATGCACCGGAAGCCCTAATGCCCAGAAACTCTTGACTATAATAATCAAAATATAATAAATATAAATTAGAATAAGAAGAATACTTGTAGCACTAATCTCAATTTTTATAAGGTATCCAAGTATCCGCCCTCCAATGGTGATCTACATGAAAATTGAACCAAAGACAGTGCTCCATCTTCACCTTGCTTCAAGAGTTCTAGCCCCTAGAACTCGACTAGCCTTGTACCGGTCAAGTTTCTTCAAGAACCTAACCTCACCCTCTTAGAACCTCCTCTAAACTTTTGATTCTCTTTCTTTAAGATCCTTACAACTCTTGTTAGGACTAGATAAGGCTTTGTCTTAAATTCCAAAGCCTTGTTCTAAAACTAAGATAGGTTGTAAGAAAGAAAGGAGAGCAACAGGAGAGAAATTGGAAACCCCTCTTAGATTTGTCAGATACCCAGTGCCCCGACCTATTTATAGCCACCAGAGGGATGCCAAAAGAGAGAGACATGCCTTATCCAAATGGCATATCTAATCTGATTATCAGAGATAAGAGTTTCTACAAGCAGAAGGACTCTTATCCATGATACGTCGATCAGCACCCTGGTCTGCGCGTGCAACCAAAGAAGGGATGTTTTCACATCTCTTCTCAAATCAAAAAAATCCTTAAAAATCCACATGGATTTAGGATTCAATTTAGATTCTAGAAAATTAAAAATAGTGATAAAATTCTCATGAAAAGATGCTATTCTCACACCTCTTCATGCAAGTGCTGATCACCACGTGTGCAAGCATCAGGACCAACTTATGGCATCCATTTGGCATCCAGATAAGTCTAAAAAATTATAGAAAAATTATAAAAAATATTTTGTCAAGTGAAAAATATCATCACCAAAAATAATTCTAATCTAAAAGTATTTAATTGGGATAAAGACTCTCCAAATCATAGAGAGATGTGACGCTTCTGCATGCATGCAAGACATCCTTCTTTTTCCAATTTTTTCTCTATCCCATAAATTCTAGAAAAAATATATCTCATACTTTGAGATATGAGCTAAAAGATAGAGGGTGATGTGAGCTACCACACATAATTTAATTCCATGGAAAAATATTTTTTTTCTTCTGCCCATGCCAACACTTGTAGGCAGAACCTGTTTTACACCAATGGTCCACCACAACTTGGACTCTTCATATTTGGCATTAACAAGGGATGTGGTGCCCCAATTTGGGCTGCTTTCAGGTATCATGACCTGACCCAAATGTCTACCAAATTAGGCTAGCTAATTAGCAAGGGATGGGACCAAATTGGTCTCCAAAGGAGCAAGGGTTTCCACACGTGCTAGTATGCTTACCAGGACCCTGATTGAATCCAAAATTCCAATCAATATTTTTTAAAAGGGTCCTTGGCCAATTTCTATATGTGTGTGACCCATTGGGTTCTATATCTAGCTGACATTAGGTCTGGGTATAAGTTAATCAAATTTGATTAGATTTCAATCTAATTGATTTATGTCCAATCGAGCTAACCCGAGCTCAATAATTAGAATCATTTCTAATTGGCAATCGAATTAAACTCTTTAATTCGGTCAAAAACATACAATTCAAGATTGACATCTAGCAATGTATCATGACTATCCAAAAGATATAAAATTTGATAAAAATATCAAATCTACCCTTCAGTGGTAAATTATCATGTAATTCAATCCTTCGATCATCCTTGCACCCTGAATATGTTCATGAGTATGGAATCATGTCAAACTCAAACACATATTCATATCGATTCTCAATTAACCAATGATGACTCCAATGAATAAACTTAGAAACTTTTTCTAATCTCCTTCTTGCTTTTGGCCAAAAGATTTTTCTTGAATCATCTAGGATTGAGAATACACAGGATGCGATCTTCTCTTATTAGGAGTGATTGATTCCATGTTAACCTACTCAAAACCTCCATACATACTCCACCATATCCGAAATACCCCGTATATATCTTAATGCCATGCCTGGGTGTGAACTAAAATATGGATTCATGTGCACAAGATTCTATGATGGTCTCAGGTCTAAGGATCACTTGCATAACTCCAACTTAGAGAACCATCTTTGACATGCAAATAAGGCTTCCGAAAGATGTTCTCTTTCATCGAGTCAATTCAGTGGACTCATTTCTCAAATGAGCACCCACATCTTTGTATTAGTGTCTCACACAAGTGGCTAGTGAGATCTGCCACCCTCTCCATTGAGTATACATAAGATGTACCAGTCTATTTGGAACATTGATCTTCGACTCAATGCTTCTACGACTAGAAATATTTAATATTAGGATTTTAGATCTCACTAGCATGACCAATTCATATCTTCTAAAATCATTATCCTAATCTTTGGAGTTTATCATAATCTTAGACATAATAAGGTATAGCTAATATGATGAATCAATGCCTCAAATAATAATAAATATCATTTCATGAGTTGGAAAATTATAAAGAAAGTCCCATCGCAACACACTTACGATTAGCTTATAGGGCACTTTTCTTTCAATCTCCCACTTGCACTAAAGTCAATCATCTTTGTATCTCATACAATCATGATGATAATCATATAGCTGCTGTGGTATGGCCTTAGTGAATGGGTCTGCTGTATTTTTCTTTCTGTCTACTCGTTTTAGGATAACATCTTATCTCTAACGAGATGGAAATGTCTGAGGATGTACTTGGATCTATAATGAGACCTAGGTTCTTTATCTTGAATAATGACCCCAGTGTTATTACTCTAGAGTGACACCGGTCCTTCAATCTTAAGAACGACTCTTAAATTCAAGATGAGTTTCTTCATCTGGACAGCTTCCTTAATAGCTTCACTAGCAGCGATGTACTCTACCTCAGTAACTGAGCCAGATACTATCTGCTACTTGAAACTCTTCCAACTCACTACTCCATCATTTAGGATAAACACATACCCTGATATTGACTTGCTATCATCTACTTTTCAATGATCCTTGGATCAGCCTGAAATCTACTAGCTATGCCCAAAGTATAAGCTACATCAGGCTTGGTACATAGCATGGCATACATAATTGATCCCACAGCTGAAGCATAAGAGATTTCATTCATCCTTTTCCTCTCTTCTGATGTCTTAGGACACATTCTCTTAGAGAGACGTATACCATGACTTGCAGGCAGGTAACCTCTTACTTACCTCCATATTAAATCTCTTTGATATGAGATCTATGTACTGTGATTGGGATAAGCTTAACATCCTTTTAGATTTATCTCTATAGATCTTTATATCCAGTATATAGGATGCTTCACCCAAGTCTTTCATGAAAAATTTATTTGATAGCTAAGTCTTGACCGATTGCATCATTGGGATATCATTCCCAATGAGCAGTATGTCACCAACATACAGAACCAAGAAGATAATAACACTCCCATTTGTCTTCTTGTATACACATAGTTCATCCGTATTTTTGATAAAGCCAAACTCTTTGACTGTCATATCAAATCGGATGTTCCAGCTTCTCGAAACCTGCTTCGATCCATAGATGGATCTCATTAGCTTGCATACTTGATTTGCTTCCCCACTTAAGATAAATCCCTCTGGCTGAGTCATATAGACCTCTTCCTTTAGATTATTATTAAGAAAAATGGTCTTGACATCCATCTGCCAGATTTCATAATCGTAGTATACCGCTATTACAAGTAAAATTTGGATGGACTTGAGCATAGCCACTGATGAGAAGGTTTCATCATAGTCAATTCCTTACCTTTGACTGAAATCCTTCACCAGTAACCTAACTTTGTAGGTTTCTACTTGGCCATCTACTCTGATCTTCCTTTTGAAGACCTACTTGCACCCCATATTGGGGTCACATCCTCAGGTGCATTAACCAAGGTCTACACTTGGTTGGTTTTCATCAAGTCCATCTCAGATTTCGTAGCTTTCAGCTATCTGTCTGAGTCCCTACTCATGATAGCTTTCGAATAAGTTAGTGGATCAACATCCTGAATGATGTTGATAGAATTATTATTCTCAATGATAAAATTATATCTCAGAGATGCTTGACACACTCTATCTGACCTTCAGAGAGGTGTGTATAGTGGATGTACCTCATCCTTGGGTACTTTTGATTGAAGATCTTCTTGTGGTCCAACCACTGGTATTTCTGGATCGATTTGTAGATCATGAACTTTCATAAATTCAATATTCCTCCCACTGCCTCCTTCTTGGATAAATTTATGTTTCAAGAATGTGGCGTGCCTACTAACACCTTTTATTCAGTAGGGTGGTTGAAATAATATTCATTAATTTTATTAAGATACTCTGCAAACCTACACTTGTCTGATCTAGCATTAAGCTTATGTTCAAAAATATTTTTGACATAAGTAGGATAGCCCAAAGTCTTAAGATATTTAAGATTAGGCTTCCTTCCATTCTATATCTCATATGGAGTGCTTGCAACAGACTTTGAAGGTATTCTGTTTAATATATATATGGCAGTCTCTAAGGCATTATCCTTAGAAAGATATTGGGAGATCGGTGAAGCATATCATAGACTACACCATATCCATTAAAGTGAGATTCCTCCTTTCTGCTATACTATTTAACTGAGGTGTATAAGGAGGGGTCCATTTAGAGAGAATACCTTTACTTTTAAGATGATCAAAAAATTTACTGGATAAGTACTCTCCTCTTTGATCAGATCGAAGAACTTTGATACTTTTTTTAGTTTGTTTCTCGACCATACCTTGATACTCCTTGAACTTATCAAAAGCTTCGAATTTATGTTTCATAAGATACACATATCCGAATCTTAATAAATCATCTGTAAAGGAATAAAATAGGAGTATCTTCTTCTGGCCTGAGTTGTTATCAGTCCATATACATCTATATGTACTAGAGCTAATAACTCACTTATCCTCTCTCCATATTAAAAAAATGGAGTCTTGGTCATCTTACCCATGAGACAAGATTTATAAGTCCCCAATGATTCATAATCATTTGGATCAAAGAATTCTTCTTTGTATAACTTATTTATTCTTGACTCACTAATATGACCAAGGCGAAAATGCCAGAGATATATGACATTCATATTTTTTCTCTTTTTTTTCATATTTTTTTAATATAAAAAATATTTTTATTGAGTGCAAGAATTAAAAGATTGTTATCAATATAATCACTGCCATAAAATTCATTAAAAAAATGGAGGATCTATTTTCAATTAGTCTTATTTAATAATCTTGTTTTAACAACAAAGGTATTGAAATAATATTTCTAATGACTATTGGCATGTAATAACAGTCTTTTAATTTTAAAGTTTTGTCCGAAGGCAAATCAAGCATATAGGTTTTCACAGTCTTTGCGCTAATAGACTCTCCACTTGCGCTATAAAGCTCGAAGTCACCTCTTTTCAAACCTTTGATATTCTATAGTCGCTGTAATGAATTACAAATATGTGATCCATAAATGGTATTCAATACCCAAATATTAGAGTCTGAATCACTCAATAAAAAATAGGTCTGTATCATATACATATCTTTTGGTGTTACACTTACACCCTGCTTCAATTTTGCAAGATAATTCTTGCAATTATACTCCCAATGTCTAAATTTTCCAATAATATTCATACAGACATCATTACCTTCTCATTATTACTGACCAATCTAGGGTCAAAAATATCCAGAATATCGGAGTTCTTTTTCAATATAAATCTAATTTGCAAGTTCCTCAACCAATCCACATAGTTGTATCAGTCAACATAGTTTTATTTATGATATCATGGGGTAAAAATAAAGAAGCCATAATGTAGACTTAGATCTACATAAAATAATAGTATAAGCAGACCACTCATGTTTGACATGTATAACTAGATAAAGATTTTTAAAACTAGTTATGTCTCCCATTATTTTATCAGATACCATAGCCCTCTCCTATGGTAAATGAGATATATTTTATATTTATCTTAGTGGGATTAAGACCCTAATTCTTCATAATGATCTTATGTTAACACAACAAACCCTTATCAGTTCATAGGTAGGAAACTCTTTCGAATTACATCTCATGCAATTCTTAATATTTTATCTTGGCCTCTAAAATATTATTAGTCTTGTGTTAACACAACAAGCTATAATATTTTAGTTAAGTAAGACTCTTCATTTCAATACAGTCAAAATTGAATATAATTGTCCTTGTGTTAGCACAACAAAGCAGTATATCCAAAATTACCGTAAGCATCTTTTATGCATTAGGATTATGTTATATCAATCTTTATGACAAGCCTTATGGTAACACAACAAACTAGCCATAGTTCATGATGTAACATTAACCTAGCATGAAGGAAGGCCCTTAGTAGTGTTTAAAATATTAAGCTACCTTCATTCAAGATTTGAACTAATCTAATTAGATAGAAAAGTGTTAAGATTGGTGAGAGTCCCCCCATTGCTTTTCTTAGACATCAATAAAATTGGCCAGGCCAGTAATAGAACCAATTAAATAACCACCGCACTTGAAACACTCCTTAGACACTAATTAATTAATCGATTCAAAAAAATAGGTCAGCTTCTGGTTCACAATACTATGACTTAATATAATTTTTATGAGAACTTTAATGGTCTCAAAACACATCCTAATTCAATCTATCACAAGAATGCACTATAATAGTTGTATCTTAATAATCATAACAACTAATTATGGCATCTTATCATATCTCTAAGATATAGAAGCAGAATCATACAATATGATAATAACTAAACATCTCAAGCATATCATATATACATGAAGTTTTAATAACATGCATGAATATAAAACATTCTTTTCATAGTTTTTCTTCTTGGAACATCACAGTGGCACCCCTACACGCCATAAGAGTACCCTATTGAATAGGAAGAGAGGGTCTCTGAACCCTACTTGCTCTTATGACCGGATGGCCTGGTGATGAACTCCAATTAGAGTACTAAGCTACTAAGAAAATTTTACACATACACCATGCATTTTATATTTAAACTATATCTCTAAGACATGATAGGGTTTGAATGTTCAATCGGGTTCAACCCTTGACCTGACTTGAACCAAACCTAAAACTCATGCTTGATCACAACCAAGATAATAATTAATATTTGATTACATAAATCAAGATAGGCTCTGATACCACTATTGGATTCTGATGGCACAGCGGAAGTGTTAGGTGTTTAAAATTTTCATTCAAAACACCCAATGCACCGGAAGCCCTAATGCCCAGAAACTCTTGACTATAATAATCAAAGCATAATAAATATAAATTAGGATAAAAAAAATATCTATAGCACTAATCTCAATTTTTATAAAGCATCCAAGTGTCTGCCCTCCAATGATGATCCACATGAAAATTGAACTAAAGACAGCGCTCCTTCTTCACCTTGCTTCAAGAGTTTTATCCCCTAGAACTTGACTAGCCTCGTACCGATCAAGTTTCTTCAAGAACCTGACCTCACCCTCTTAGAATCTCTTTTGGACTTCTGATTTTTCTTCTTTAGAACCCTTACAACCCTTGTTAGGACCAGATAAGACTTTGTCTTAAATCCCAAAGCCTTGTCCTAAAACTAAGATAGGTTGTAAAAAAGAAAGGAGAGCAACAGGAGAGAAATTGGAAATCCCTCTTAGATTTGTCAGATACCCAGCACCTCGATCTATTTATAGCCACCAGAGGGATGCTAAAAGAGTGAGACATGCCTTATCCAAAAGGCATATCTGATCTGATTATCAGAGATAAGAGTTCCTTCAAGCAGAAGGACTCTTATCCATGATACGTCGATCAGCACCCTGGTCTGCATGCGTGAAACCAAAAAAGGGATGTTTTCACATCCCTTCTCAAATCAAAAAAATCCTCAAAAATCCATATGGGTTGGAGATTCAATTCAAATTTCAGAAAATTAGAAATGGTGATAAAATTCTCATGGAAGGATGCTATCCTTGCACCTCTTCATGCGAGTGCTGATCACCATGTGTGCAGGCATCAGGACCGACTTATATCATCCATTTGGCATCCAGATAGGTCTGGAAAAATTCCAAAAAAAATATAAAAAATATCATATCAAGTGCAAATATCATCAACAAAAATAATTCTAATCTAAAAGCATTTTGTTGGGATAAGGACTCTCCAAATCATGAAGAAACACGACACTTCAGCACGCGCATGCAAGACATCCTTCTTTTTCCAATTTTTTCTCTACCCCATAAATTTTAGAAAAACTTTATATTATACTTTGAGATGTGCATCAGAAGATGGAGGGTGATGTGAGCTATCACACATAATTTAATCTCATAAAAAAATAATTTTTTTCTTCTGCCCATGACAACACTTGTAGGCAGAACCTGTTTTACACCAACAGTCCACCACAACTTGGACTCTTCATATTTGGTGTTAACATGGGATGTGGTGCCCCAATTTGTGCTGCTTCTAGGTATCATGACCTGACCCAAATGTCTACCAAATTAGGCTAGATAATTAGCAAGGGATGTGACCAAATTGGTCTCCAAAAGAGCAAGGGTTTCCACACATGCTAATATGCTTATCAGAACCCTGATTGAATCCAAAATTCCAATCAACCTTTTTCAAAAGGGTCCTTGGCCAATTTCTATATGTGTGTGACCCATTGGGTTCTACATCTAGCTAATAGTAGGTTTAGGTATAAGTTGACCAAATTTGATTAGATTTCAATCTAATTAATTTAGGTCCAATCGAGCTAACCCGAGCTCAATAATTAGAATCATTTTTAATTGGCAATCGAATTAGACTCTTTAATTTGGTCAAAAATCTACAAGTCAAGATTGACATCTAGAAACATATCATAAATATTCAAAAGATATAAAATTTGATAAAAATATCAAATCTATCCTTCAGTGATAAATTATCATGCAATTCAATCCTTCGATCATCCTTGCACCCTGAATATGTTCATGAGTATGGAATCATGTCAAACTCAAACACATATTCATATCGATTCTCAATTAACCAATGATAACTCCAATGAAGAAGCTTAGAAATTTCTTTTAATCTCCTTCCTGCTTTTGGCCAAAAGACTTTTCTCAAGTCATCCAGGATTGAGAATACACAAGATGCGATCTTCTCTTATTAGGAGAGATTGATTCCATGTTGACCTACTCACAACCTCCATACACATTCCATCATATCCAAAATACCTCGTACATATCTTAATGCCATGCCTGGTATGAACCAAAATATGAATTCATGTGTGTAAGATTCTATGGTGGTCTCAGGTCTATGGATCACTTGCACAACTCTCACTTAGAGAACTATCTTTGACATGCAAATGAGGCTTTCATAAGATGTTCTCTTTCATCGAGTCAATTCAGTGGATTCATTTCTCAAATGAGCACCCACATCTTTGTATTAATATCTCACACAAGTGGCTAGTGAGATCTGCCACTCTCTTCATTGAGTATACATAGAATGTACCAATCTATCCGGAACATTGATCTCTGACTCAATGCTCCTATGACTAGAAATATTTAATATTAAGATTTTAGGTTTCACTAGCATGATCAATTCATGTCTCTTAAAATTATTATCTTAATTTTTAGGATTCATCATAATCCTAGACATAATAAGATGCAGCAAAATTGTAAAGAAAGTTCCATCGTAACACACTTGCGATTAGCTTATAGGGCATTTTTTTTTCAAAAAAATCTCAATCGTATCTCATATTTTTATTTTCAAAAATTTTTGTTATGCATGCATATATTTCAGGCCTGCTCTGATACTAATTGAAGGAAAAGAAACTATTTCTCCTCTGATTGCCCAGGTTGCATCTAAAAATTTTTCTATTCATCTACATGATTAAGGATCAAATCTTTACCTGATTAACAGTAGAACCAGAGATCAAAGCTCAATTTATCTAGATTAAACCTTCATGGAGGTCTGGATATGTAGACCCTCTACTTCGCATGCATGCCAGATGCCGCAGGAAAGTAGGATAAACTCTAATCCAATTGCCTTCACAAGCCAAATAGTCTGATACCAAAGCACAGTGAGTTGCTTGCAAGTCACTATGATGATCTTAGATCTGAAGGATACTTATATCCATATATTTTGCGAGTAGCTCTTGATAGTAGAATACTCAATAGGTGAGTCATTTGTTCAGTGATGATATACCCTTACATCTCATCTGTATACCATATCAGTGTCACCACACTCCTTGGTTAAGAAGATAACTAGCCCATATGGCACGCAATGACCTCCACTCAATAAACATCATCATCTTGTAATGATGTATCATTTGATCGCGAATATGTTTAAGAACTATATGATAAATTCTCTCTTTATCACATATTAGCAAAGTTCTAAAGACTTCATCATAACACAAGAGTTCAAGAAAGATATTATTTTTTATGATGAAAAATACTAGAATAATTTTTATTCAATAATTAATAATTTATATACAAGGATAAACTCAATCATCACATGATTGATTTTAGGACATAATTTCTAACAGTAAGCATACTATATGAGATATGGAACAGAAGGAAGCCTAATATTAAACATCTTAAGATTTGGGGCTGTCCTGTTTATGTCAAAAATATTTTTGGACATAAGTTTAGTACTAGATCAGACAAGTGTAGGTTTATAGGGTATTCTAAGAAAATTAATGGATACTACCTCCACCACCCTACTGAACAAAGGATATTTGTTAGAAGGCACACCATTTTTTTGAAAAATAAATTCATTCAAAAAGGAGGTAGTGGGAGCAATATTAAACTTATGAAAGTTCAGAATCTATAACTTGATCCAGAAATACCTATGGTTGAACCACAAGAAGATCCTCAATCAGAAGTACCTAAGGATGAGGTACATCCACAATACACACCTCCTCTCCGAAGGTCAGATAAAGTGAGTTAAGCACCTCTGAGATATGATTTTATCATTGAGAATGACAATATGATCAACATCATTCGAGATGATGATCCACCAACTTATTCAGAAGCTGTCATGAGTAGAGACTTAGATAGATGGCTGGAAACCACGAAATCTGAGATGGACTCATTGTACACCAACTAAGTGTGGATATTAGTTGATGTGCCTGAGGGTATGACCCCAATAGGGTACAAGTTGGTCTTCAAGAAGAAGATTGGAGCAGATGGTCAAAAAGAAACCTACAAAGCTAGATTGGTGGTGAAGGATTTTAGACAAAGGTAGGAAATTGACTGTGATGAAATCTTCTCATCAGTGGCTATGCTCAAGTCTATTCTGATTTTGCTTACTATAGTGGCATACTATAACTATGAGATATGACGATGGATGTCAAGACCACTTTTCTCAATGATAATCTTGAGGAAGAGGTCTATATGACTCGACCAGAGAGATTTATCTTAAGTGGGAGGGCAAATCAAGTATGCAAGCTAAAGAGATCTATCTATGGGTTAAAGTAGGCTTTGAGGAGTTGGAATATCTGATTGATATGACAGTCAAAGAGTTTGGCTATATCAAAAATAAGGATGAACCATATATGTATAAGAAGACATGTGAGAGTGCTGTTGTCTTCTTGGTTCAGTATGTCGATGACATACTACTCATTTGGAATGATATCCCAATGATGCAATCGATCAAGATTTAGTTATCGATTAAGTTTTCCATGAAAGACTTGGGTGAAGCATCCTATATACTAGGTATAAAGATCTATAGAGATAGATCTAAAAGGATGTCAGGCTTACCCCAGTCACGGTACATAGATCTCATATTAAAGAGGTTTAATATGGAGGCAAGTAAGAGAAGTTACCTACCTATAAGTTATGGTATACGTCTCTCTAAGAAAATGTGTCCTAAGATACTAGAGAAGAGAAAAAGGATGAATGAAATCCCTTATGCATCGACTGTGGGATCAATTATGTATGCCATGCTATATATTAGGCCTGATGTAGCTTATATTTTGGGCGTAGCTAACAGATTTTAGGCTAATTCAGGGAAGGATCATTGGAAAGCTATGAAAAATATTTTAAAGTACCTAAGAAGGACTAAAGATATTTTTCTCATATATGGTGGAAAATCAAAGTTGAAACTAGAGGGATATACAGATTTTAGTTTTTAATTTGATCTAGATGATAGCAAGTCAATATCAGAGTATGTGTTTATCCTAAATGGTGGGGCAGTGAGTTGGAAGAGTTTCAAGCAGCAGACAGTAACTGACTCAGTTATTAAAGTAAAGTACATCGTTGCTAGTGAAGCCATTAAGGAAGCTGTCTGGATTTAGAAATCGTTCCTAAAATTGAAGGACCAGTGCCACTTTAGTATGATATCACTGGAGTCATTATTCAATCTAAGAAACCTAGGTCTCATCATAGGTCCAAGCACATCCTCAGATGCTTCCATCTTATTTGAGAAAAGAGTGATAAAATATTATCCTTGAACGAGTAGATACAAAGAATAATATAGCAGACCCATTCACTAAGGCTATACCATAGCAGCTATTTGATCGCCATCTTGATTAAATGGGATTCAAAGGTGATTGGCTTTAGTGCAAGTAAGAGATTGAAAGAAGAGTACCCTATAGACGAATCGTAAGTGTGTTGCGATGGAATTTATCTTTATAATTTTTCAACTCATGTCATGATATTTATTATTTAAGACATTGACTGATCATTTTAGCTGCATCTTATAATGTCTAAGATTATAATGAACCCCAAAGATTAAGGTAATGGTTTTAGGAGATATGAATGAGTCATGCTAGTGAGATCTAAATCCTAAAATTTTAATTTTAAACATTTCTAATCGTAGAAATATTGAGTTGGAGATCAATGTTCCATATAGACTGACATATCCTATGTATGCTCAATAGAGAGGATGGTAGATCTCACTAGCCACTTGTGTATGAGACACTAATACAAAGATGTGGGTACTCATTTGAAAAATGAGTCCACTGAATTGACTCGATGAAAGAGAACATCTTATGAAAGCCTTATTTGCATGTCAAAAATGGTTCTCTAAGTAGGAGTTATGCAAGTGATCCTTAGACCTGAAACCATCATAGAATCTGTTGGAAAATATGTCCCAAAAGCCAATCGTCAGTCTGTTGACGGTTGAGCAACCTTGTATTGTAATTGATTTATTAATAAATAAAATATATTTTTGACATTTTCATTATAAGTTTCCATCTTCTAATGAACTCCGTTGTTATGATGAAGTTTTTAGGACTATTTAGGTTCGATAAAGAGAGAATTTATCGATTAGTCTTTAAAACTGTTCACGACCAAATGATAGGCTGTTAATAAGGACGATAGCCTCTATCGAGCATAGATCACTGTAGGCCATATGGGTTGGTTGTCCTCTTAACCAAGGAGTATGGAGACACTGGCATGGCATACAGGTGAGATGTAAGGGTACATCATCATTGAACGTGACCAACTCCAAAGCATTCTGCTATCGAGAATGTCTCTGATGGGACATAGGTATAAGTGTCCCTTAGACCTGAGATCGCCTCAGTGACTTGCAAGCAACTCACTGTGCTTTGGTATTGGACTAACTAAATTTTTAATTCAGTGATGGAAGGCTTCTGGGCACAGTCAAGTACTTATGAAGTCAGAGTATGATCGAGATGGGATTGACCACTCCAAGAGTTGGAGAAGAATGAGTCGCTATATTTCAATTTAGCAAAACCTTGGCCAAGATAATCCATCAGATGGATTTGATATTTTGAAATACAATGTGGACAACCTAATCAGAGTTGATAGTTGAACTCTGAGGTATCCTATGAGTATTTTGGTCAAGGGGATAAATTATATAAAAATTATATCTGCATAGGTTCTAGGGATGTTGTTCTACACATTCGACCTATCCGACCATCGGGTACCATTGCTAGATGGTCACTTTGATTGGTATAAAAATTTATTTTTATGCTACTGACTTAGGTTTAGACCTATGAGGTTACACACATTAGAGTACATGATCTGATAAGATGGTTGATCAACGATTAAGAATCATTCTAGGGTTAAACGATCAATACAATTGACATTTAACCTAGTGCAAGTGTTGTAGGAGGATCGATTAGCAATTCGATTACTAATTGACTTAATTTGATTAAGCCAATGGGTTGAGATTAAGTTTAATTAAATATAATTTAATTAGATTTAGTTTGGGCTTGATTGGATCAAGTTCAATTAGTTTATTGGATAAGCCAAGTGCAAAGAAAAACTAGTCCTAGTTCAAATAGGACTTGGGTCAACCTAATTTTAAATTTGATTAGAAAATTAAATCAGATTTAAATCTAATTTAATCTAATTAAATTAGGCTCTTAATTGGATTAAGAACTATTTTAATTAGGTTGATTTAGTTTTGGTTTGATTTGGTTTGAGAAATCAAATTTGAACAAGTCATAGATTAAATCCTAGTAAGACTAGGATTCCACCTTGCGCCACCTTAGCCCCCCACTTCCACTCTCTCTTATCCCACGCCCACTCTATCTTATTTTGTGCAACAAAACCCTCTGTTGCCCAGCTATGCAACCCAAGAGGGGGGGGTGAATTGGGTTTTAAAAATTTTAGGCTTAACTAATTACTTGTAAAAATTATATATCAAAAGCTTGATGAATGAGGAGAGAGACTTTAGTTTGAGATTAATTACTTAAAATAAGAATGCAAGGATATAATGGAGAATTAAAGAGAAACAATAAAGCATGCCACAAACACAATGATTTATAGTGGTTCGGTGCCAACCTTGCACCTACATCCACTCCCCAAGCTCCTACTTGGGAATTCCAATCCACTATACTTTGTATTCAACCCGAATACAACCGTCGGAAACTCCGACACTAGCTATCCCAAGCTAGTCCACTTGTTTCTCGGGTACAAGCCGACCCAATACACTCCGATTTCAGGTTCGGATCAACCTTTCCTTATTTTGGAAACCCTCCAAAACAAAAACAATTACTCACAAGATAAAATCAGTTTAGAGCACAAATAAGTACAAGAATAGCTCCTTAAGTGAGCGAATATAACAATAAATACACTTTACTCAAATGAAGAAGCCCCTCTTGGATTTCCTCAAAGTGGATGAGAGATGAAGTAAATGCTTGAGGAGTTGGTGAGCTTGATTGATGGCTTCTTGAAGGCTTTTAAATGAGCTCTTGTATGATGTTGAGTAGTTGGCTTGAAAAACCTTCTCTTGAATGCACTTGAATGCCCTCTTGAATGCTCTTGATTTTCTCTTTTCAAATCACTTGAATGCCTCTTGGATATTTGGATCTCTCTTCTTTTTGTTTTCCACCTTTTGAAACCTTTTATAGCCTTAAGAGACAAGGGAAAACAAACTAGGCAGAAAAAGAGCCGTTAGAGCACAAAAAGCAGCATTAAAAAGCAACCAAATCTGGCCAAAAACTAGCCGTTACAGGCAAATCCCGTCATATGAGTCGACTCATGAGTCGACTCATGCCTCAGGGGTCGACTCATGAGTCGACCTCTGTTGCAAAATTCAGAGATTTGGTTTCTGGATTTTCTTGGCCCAAAACAGCAGAAGTCGACTCATGAGTCGACTCATGCCTTGTGGGTCGACTCATGAGTCGACTCACAGGTCGTGCCAAGCCAGAAAACTAGCGTGCCATGGCTAATCTTTGCATGCCAATCAGCTCATAGTTTCATGAGTTGACTCATGAGTCGACTCATGAACTTCAAACCTTCATAACTCCAAAAATATAAGTCCAAAAACCATGAAACTTTCACCAATAGATTACATATCATTTGTTCTACACGATGATGCTATCAAATCAGAGTTTTGATGAAATTATGATTTTGCCCCTGTAGAGCATAAGGTCTTTTTCAAATAAAAAATATTTGTATCCCTTCAAACTATTTTGTAGTCATCAAAATCAATCTAGGAGCAACAATCTCCCCCTTTTTGATGATGACAAAATATTTGAATAAAAGTATTTTTCTGAATCATGAATTTCAACAGATTGTATTTTAGGTGCATATGCTTGAAAAGAGTATGATTCTTTTGGCATGTGATACAAATGGTTGTATGCATAAATGGTTTGTCCATTTGCTTAAAGATTGGAAGATATGCTCATTGGATTATTGTTTTGGTGTTAGAGCAGAAAATTTGATTTTATTATCAGAGCAAGAAAAAAAAATTTTCTCAATTCTCAAAACTAGTCATGTGTGCCAAAGCATATTTAATAGTTGATTTGGAAAGAGTATTAGATCATTTAAGTTTAAGATGAATCAGAGCAAGAGAAATGAAAATCCTGCAATGTATCAGTGTAGGGAAAACAATTTTAGAAAGTATCAGAGAAAAATTTTGCAAAGTATCAGAGTAATAAAAATAGTTTTTCAATGTATCAGAGTAAAATTGAGTAATGTATCGGAGTAGTAAAAAAAATTGTCAAAGTATTAGAGCAATGTATTCAATATATCAGAGTGGGTTTGGAATTTGAAAGCCTATCAAAGCATATTCAATGGTTTACAGTAAATCAGAGTATGAGTAATTTTAAAAGGTACTTATTTGCAGTATATTTAGCATTTGTACTTAAAATTGTCAATGTATTAATTTCTCATAATTTGTAGTGTTTGCTTTTGATGGATTTCTTTGTGTTTAATTTCTCCCCCTTTTTGACATCATCAAACAAGGTTAAGTCCTTTTTCTGAAGCATTCTTTTATTTCTCCTCTTGTAGGGTTTGCTCCCCCTTAATGAAGCAACTATTAACAGCAATCATAAAATGATAATACCATAAAGAGAAGACAATATTTCACAAAAGAGAATATATAACCAAAGTAAGATAATCATCATTCCAAAGGTAAAGCCATAATTATTTCAGTACATAGATTGTAACATAAAAAGTATCATACAAAGTCAACTAGCTCATGTCAATACATGGCCCCAAAAATACAGATCCTAGAGAGGACTAAACACTAAGACCTAGGATCTAGAAATGATCAATGATCAGAATCATCAGAAATGTGATAAGGAGCAGATGGATCTGGATCTGAGATGCGTCCTCGACCCCGTCTGCCTCTGGCACGAGAGGAAGAACTGGCACGAGCAGGCGAACGGGAGGAACTGGGTGGCTGAGAACGCTGAGAAGCTAGGGACTGAACTGAAAGGGTAAGTCTGATGGAGTCAAGTACAGTCAGTGCCCTGGAGACAGCCTGGAGAAGTGCAGTGAACTGAGTAGTAGCTTGCTCACTTGATCCTCTGATCTCCTTCCTCAGTAACTCATAACCGCCCTCAAGATCTCCTCTGAGTCTGTCGGCCTCTGCAGTGAGATCAGTGACCTCAATCGTAGACTCCTGAGGCTGAGGGTGTGCCAAATCGAAGACCTGCCCCTGTAACTCGAGAACTCTGCCAGTCAGTCTCAGTACAGTGTCCTCAAGCTGCTGAATCCTCATGGACTGATCTGCCATCATCTGATATACTGTGGAGATGTGGGGAGTCAAAGTCTGATCAGTAGAAGTATCCCCTGGTGCAAGTGAAGTACTGCTCAACTGACTCGACATCAAAGAGACCATACGCTGTGCAATCCGCTCAATCTGATAATCGGACAGTGTGAACTCTGGCGGAGGTGCTCTGCTCTCTGGCTGATGCACAGGTGTGGGTATCCTGGTAAACTCAGAAGGGCCAGCCTCTGGATCCGGAAAGAACTGTATATCTGGTGAAGCTGCCCTGAAGTCATGAACAGGAGATGATGGACCTTCTTCTTCTTCAGCTCTGACTTCAGTTCTGTCTCCTGCTGTATCCTCAGCTCTTTCCTCTGCTCTCTCCTCAGCTCTCTCTTCAGCTCCCCTGATCCAACCACCACCACTTTTTTGTGAACCCCATTCGATGCAAGGTGTGTAGGTTGAAGGTATCAACATGAGACAGTTTGGTGGGAGCCTCCCCCTCACAACTAACTCCAAACCTCCTGAAAACTCTAGTCAGGGCCATACCATAAGGCAAATGTGCCTTAGATCTGTTCAGAGTCTCTCTCATGGCCTCTATCATAAGTGCTGGGAGGTTTAGGGGGGTTTCTGTGATAATGTGAAACATAATGCATATGTCCCTGCCTGACAGAAGATCGTGCCTACCACTCCTAGGGAAGAAAAGTTTTGTGACCATTTGATGTAAGATTCTCATTTCTATAGGTAAAATCTTGGCCTCTAGTTTATTCAAATTCCCTTGGTAGGTTCCTCCAAGTATAACACTTATACCTTCTTCTTTCACGGGGAGTTCCATGTATGCATAACCTTCACTAGGTAAGTGTAAAATCTCCCCTAAAATGACAGGATCCAGACAGATATCAATCCCTTTCACAGTTGAAGTTACTGACCCATTTCCATAAATAAGATTCTGATAAAACTCCCTAACAAGGTCAACAAAGGTGACTTCTTTGAGTGAACAGTAAAAGCTCCATCCCTGATTTTTGATCTTACTTGCTAAAGAAAATCCCTCACTTTCAAAGAACCGGAAGTCAATATTTTTCCCGGTTTCTACTTTTCTATCTGAGAGAGGGTTCTTACTGGGAGTTTGAGAGGACTGTGAAGGACCTTGAACTGAAGCTGGAGCGGGAGCAGAGAAGGACTGTGCCGCTTGCCTTTTCCTTCTGACACTTTCTTCAAGTTTTCGGACAGACTTTCTCCTTTGGGGAAGTTTCATTTTTGGTGCCATAACCTCTTCAATACCAGGCGAGGAGACTTGAGGAGCAAGTGAGAGAGTGGAGGAAGGATCACAAGAGAGTGATTTGAGGTTTTGGAGGAGAGAATGAGTGGATTTGAGAGGGACGGTGGAGTGCTAGGGCACGCTCCAACCGTGAAGAACAAGGGAAGAGGTCACAAAAGAACCTTTCCCCGAGTGGCGATTTGCGGTGGAGAGGAGGCGGGAGGAGTTCCACTAGCTCAAGCCTTGGAAATGGAGCAAATGGGAGAAGGGAGAATGGATTTTGGAAGGAGGAAGACGAGCGTGAGGGTCGGCTCACGAACAGTAATTCAAAATATAAACCCTTCAGCCCGTTGGAAGTTGCTGGGAATTACAAGTTTGCCATTGAGTCGACTCATGGGGGTCGACTCATGAAGTTCAGAAAATCAGGAAAAATGTGAATAAATTCCAGAAAAATTTGAAATTTGGGGAGAAGGAGTTTAGCTCTAAGATGAGTTTTTAGAATGAAAAACTTGAGCTTTTGGGACCAAGAAAGGTGTTGGAAATTGAGCTCTTAGGAAATTTTGACCATAAATCATTGGAATTTGAAAATTAATTCAGGCAAATGGATCAAGAATTCCTAGATTTCTCCTAATTTCACAGAATCTATCCTCACTAAGGGCCTTTGTAAAGATATCAGCTAATTGATTTTCGGTGCAAACATATTCAAGAATTATATTTTTGTTTTGAACATGTTCTCTTATGAAGTGATGTCTTATTTCAATATGTTTGGATCTTGAGTGTTGAATAAGATTTTTAGATAGATTTATGGCACTTGTGTTGTCACATCTTATTGGTGTTTCATTAAGTTTAATTCCAAAGTCTTCGAGTTGTTGCTTAATCCACAAGATTTGAGCACAACAACTTCCGGCTGCAATGTATTCGGCCTCAGCCGTAGACAGTGCTACCGAATTTTGTTTCTTGCTAAACCATGAGATTAGGTTAACTCCAAGAAATTGACAAGTTCCACTTGTGCTTTTTCTATCTAGTTTACATCCAGCAAAGTCAGCATCAGAATATCCTAATAAATCTATTTGTGAGTCCTTAGAGTACCATAACCCTAAAGTTTGAGTACCATTTAAGTATCTAAGGATTCTTTTAACAGCATTCAAATGAGATTCTTTAGGATTAGATTGATATCTAGCACATAAACAAACACTAAACATGATATCAGGCCTACTTGCAGTTAAATATAATAATGATCCAATCATACCTCTATAGTATTTTAAGTCTACACATTTACCTTCATCGTCCTTGTCAAGCTTACATGAGGGACTCATTGGTGTGCCAATGGGTTTGGAGTTCTCCATTCCAAATCTTTTGAGTAGTTCCTTGGTGTACTTGCTTTGGGTGATGGAGATTCCCTCTTTTGATTGTTTGATCTGGAGTCCGAGGAAGAAGGTGAGTTCTCCCATCATGCTCATCTCGAACTCCCCCTGCATAAGCTTAGCAAAGTCTTGACAAAGGGATTCATTAGTAGACCCAAAAATTATGTCATCAACATAAATTTGTATAACTAACATATCATTTTGATTTCTTTTGATAAAGAGGGTTGTATCTACATTACCTCTTGAAAAACTATTATTTAGTAAAAATTTGCTTAGTCTATCATACCATGCTCTAGGTGCTTGTTTTAATCCATATAAAGCCTTATTTAATTTAAAAACATGATTAGGAAAGGCATGATTTTCAAATCCAGGGGGTTGTTCTACATAAACTTCTTCAGCAATAAATCCATTTAAAAATGCACTTTTAACATCCATTTGAAATAATTTGAATTTCATAAAGCAAGCATATGCAAGTAGAAGTCTAATGGCTTCTAATCTAGCTACTGGTGCAAAGGTTTCATCAAAATCAATCCCTTCTTCTTGATTATATCCTTTAGCAACCAATCTTGCTTTATTTCTAATTACATTACCATGCTCATCTAATTTGTTTCTAAAGACCCATTTTGTGCCAATTATTGAACAGTTTTTAGGTCTTGAAACCAAAGTCCAAACATTATTTCTTTCAAATTGATTAAGTTCCTCTTGCATTGCATTAATCCAATTATGATCTTTTTCAGCTTCTTCAATAGTTTTAGGTTCAAAATGAGATACAAAAGCACAATGATTAAACACATCTCTAAGTGAAGAGCGAGTTTTTACACCATGCATAGGATCACCAATAATTAACTCCTTAGGGTGGTTGTGAACATACCTCCATTCCTTGGGTAGGTCATTTGTACCTTGAGGTTGTTCTTGAATTTTCTCACCTATCTCATCTTGTTTGTCTTCTTGTTCCTTGTCCTCTGGAGTGGCTGAATCTTTCAGAGTGATCTCCTTCATACCTTCTATTAATGGATCTGCATCATCAACACCCTCATTCTTCCTTGAAGGAAGATCGTTAGATTCATCAAAGACAACATGAATGGACTCCTCAACTACTAAAGTTCTTTTATTAAAAACTCTAAAAGCTTTACTAGTAGAGGAGTAACCCAGAAAGATTGCTTCATCTGATTTTGCATCAAATTTACCAAGTCTTTCCTTGCTATTATTTAATACAAAACATCGACAGCCAAAAACATGAAAATATGCAATATTTGGTTTTCTTCCTTTCCAAAGTTCATAGGGGGTTTTCTTTAAAAATTGTCTGATCAAAGCATGATTTAAAATGTAACATACTGTGTTAATAGCTTCCGCCCAAAAATATCTTGGAAGGTTGCTTTCACAAAGCATGGTACGGGCCATTTCTTCTAAGATTCTGTTTTTCCTTTCAACTATCCCATTTTGTTGGGGTGTTCTAGGAGCAGAGAAGTTATGGCCGATTCCATTCTCATCACAAAATTTTTCAAAGTCTTGATTTTCAAATTCAGTTCCATGGTCACTTCTAATATTTTGAATTGAAAATCCTTTTTCATTAGTGACTTTTCGATGAAATTTAGTGAAAATATGAAAAGTTTCATCTTTGTGTGCCAAAAAGAAAACCCAAGTAAAACGTGAATAATCATCTATTATTACAAAACCATATCGTTTTCCTCCTAGACTTGTGGTTCTAGTTGGTCCAAATAAATCCATATGCAAAAGCTCAATGGTCTAGAAGTTGAAACAATGTTTTTGGATTTAAATGAAACTCTAGTTTGCTTACCTAGTTGACATGCATCACAAATCCTATCTTTTTCAAAATTCAGTTTAGGCAAGCCATGAACTAATTCTTTCTTAATTAATTTTGAAAGAGAATGCATGCTAATGTGAGCAAGTCTACGATGCCAAAGCCAACTAGTCTCATTAACTTTAGCATTTAAGGATACTAGGCATTGCATGTCTAATTTGGCTAAATCATTTAGATCTACCATATAAATATTGCCATGTCTATGTCCTATAAATTTGATGCCATCATTAATAGGACTAGTCACAATACAAACAGATGATTCAAAAACTACTTTATACCCTTTATCACAAAATTGACTAATGCTAAGTAAGTTATGCTTTAAACCTTTAACTAACAAAATATTTTCAATATATTTGGAGGGAGTGATACCAATGTTACCTATCCCGATGATCTTTCCTTTGCCATTATCTCCAAAGGTGACCATCCCTCCATCCTTAGCATCAAGCGTGATGAATTGTGATTCATCACCAGTCATGTGTCTCGAGTATCCACTGTCCAGATACCATTTCCTGTTTTCTCCATGGGATGCTAGACACACCTGCAAACAAATATCAAGTTTTTGTTTTAGGTACCCAAGCTTTCTTGGGTCCTTTTTGGTTAGTCAAGATGGTTCTTTTTGGAACCCATATTTTCTTTACAGTTATGTTTGCACAAGTGTAAGATTTATGTCCTATTCTACCATATTTAAAACAAGTAGTATTGGTAGGCTTGTTACTTGAATAATTTACATAAATATTTTTCAAAAAATTTTGTTTCTTTAAGGGGTTATAGCCAAGTCCGGCCTTATCATATACGGCCTTTTGATTTTCAAGAATCATATTTAGTTTGTTTGAACTTAAGGTGAATTTATCTACTATAGGTTTCAGCTTATTAATATCATTCTTTAGGCTTTGGTTCTCTTGAAGCAAGTAGATTTTTCAATTGAAAGATTTTCTGCTTGTTTTACTAAAGACTGATTTTTCAATTTTAGTTCTTTGTTTTTCATTCCTAGTTTCTTCAATTCATCAATTAAATCATTGAAGGCTTCATGCAATTCTTCAAAAGTAAATTCACTAGGGGTTTCAGAAATTACCTCATTATCGTGTGCCATAAGGCACAGGTTGGCTTGTTCTGTTGAGGTCTCCTCATCGGAGCTTGAGTCGTCGCTCGCACTCCATGTGGCCATCATTGCCTTCTTTTTGAACTTTTTGGGACCTTTCTTCAATTATGGACATTCGGATTTGAAATGCCCCGGCTTCTTGCACTCATAGCATATAAGGGGTTGATCTTTTTCTTTCTCTTTGCTTTGTTCCCCTTTTGTGAAAGGTCTCTTTCTCATCCCCTGTTTCCTCTTTCTTAGGAACTTCTTGAATCTTCGGGTGATGAGTGCCATTTCTTCATCCTGTTCTTCATCTTCTGTGTCGTCAGTTTCTTCATTAGGAGAGGCTGTGGATTTGAGGGCAATGGTTCTCTTCTTTTTGACTTCATCCTCTTGATGTTGCTTCATGCTAAGCTCGTGAGTCATCAAGGATCCAAGAAGCTCTTCTAGAGGTAGAGTGTTCAAGTCCTTTGCTTCTTGGATAGCAGTCACCTTGGCTTCCCAGGTTCTTGGCAATGACCTGAGAATCTTCCTTACAAGCTCACTGTTAGTATAAGATTTGCCAAGACTCTTCAAACCATTAATTATATCAGTAAAGCGAGTAAATATAGCAGTTATGGACTCATCATGCTCCATTTTAAATAACTCATATTTATGTACAAGCATGTTTATTTTAGACTCCTTTACTTGATTTGTTCCCTCATGGGTTACTTCTAACCTATCCCATATTTCTTTAGCAGATGCACAGGTAGAAATGCGATTAAATTCATTTGCATCAAGTGAACAATAAAGAACATTCATAGCTTTAGAATTTAACTGTGCCAATTTCTTATCAACCTCATCCCATTCTCTTTCGGGTTTGGTTGACTCCTCACCATCTATTATCTTGGTGGGTGTGTGTGGACCATTCACTATGATACTCCACATATCATAGTCTAGTGCTTGTATGAAAATCTTCATCCGAGCTTTCCAATAGGTGTAATTAGACCCATTGAAAAGTGGAGGTCGGTTGGTAGATTGCCCCTCGGCTAGAGAAGTGCCGACGTGGGTTGCCATAGATCTTTGGCTCTTTGATTTTTAGATCAAAGAAGGGCTAGAGCACCGGGCTCTGATACCACTTGTTGCCCAGCTATGCAACCCAAGAGGGGGGGGTGAATTGGGTTTTAAAAATTTTAGGCTTAACTAATTACTTGTAAAAATTATATATCAAAAGCTTGATGAATGAGGAGAGAGACTTTAGTTTGAGATTAATTACTTAAAACAAGAATGCAAGGATATAATGGAGAATTAAAGAGAAACAATAAAGCATGCCACAAACACAATGATTTATAGTGGTTCGGTGCCAACCTTGCACCTACATCCACTCCCCAAGCTCCTACTTGGGAATTCCAATCCACTATACTTTGTATTCAACCCGAATACAACCGTCGAAAACTCCGACACTAGCTATCCCAAGCTAGTCCACTTGTTTCCCGGGTACAAGCCGACCCAATACACTCCGATTTCAGGTTCGGATCAACCTTTCCTTGTTTTGGAAACCCTCCAAAACAAAAACAATTACTCACAAGATAAAATCAGTTTAGAGCACAAATAAGTACAAGAATAGCTCCTTAAGTGAGCGAATATAACAATAAATACGCTTTACTCAAATGAAGAAGTCCCTCTTGGATTTCCTCAAAGTGGATGAGAGATGAAGTAAATGCTTGAGGAGTTGGTGAGCTTGATTGATGGCTTCTTGAAGGCTTTTAAATGAGCTCTTGTATGATGTTGAGTAGTTGGCTTGAAAAACCTTCTCTTGAATGCACTTGAATGCCCTCTTGAATGCTCTTGATTTTCTCTTTTCAAATCACTTGAATGCCTCTTGGATATTTGGATCTCTCTTCTTTTTGTTTTCCACCTTTTGAAACCTTTTATAGTCTTAAGAGACAAGGGAAAACAAACTAGACATAAAAAGAGCCATTAGAGCACAAAAAGCAGCATTAAAAAGCAACCAAATCTGGCCAAAAACTAGCCGTTACAGGCAAATCCCGTCATATGAGTCGACTCATGAGTCGACTCATGCCTCAGGGGTCGACTCATGAGTCGAACTCTGTTGCAAAGTCCAGAGATTTGGTTTCTGGATTTTTTTGGCCCAAAACAGCAGAAGTCGACTCATGAGTCGACTCATGCCTTGTGGGTCGACTCATGAGTCGACTCACAGGTCGTGCCAAGCCAGAAAACCAGCGTGCCATGGCTAATCTTTGCGTGCCAATCAGCTCATATTTCATGAGTTGACTCATGAGTCGACTCATGAACTTCAAACCTTCATAACTCCAAAAATATAAGTCCAAAAACCATGAAACTTTCACCAATAGATTACATATCATTTGTTCTACACGATGATGCTATCAAATCAGAGTTTTGATGAAATTACGATTTTGCCCCTGTAGAGCATAAGGTCTTTTTCAAATAAAAAATATTTGTATCCCTTCAAACTGTTTTGTAGTCATCAAAATCAATCTAGGAGCAACACCCTCTTTCCCAAGTCTTCAAGCATGCCCAAAATTTTTTTCTCTTTTTCTCTTACATGGAATGTGGTTGTGGATCAAGTCAAAGTATGAATTAGTTTGGATTTCAAATTCTATGAGATAGAGTTTTAGAAAATCAAAACTCTTTCCTTATGGCACTGATTTTATCTAAATTTTTTTTGAGATTTTCATAATAGCTTTTATGGAACATAATATGTGCCCTTTTCTGGTGGTCTATGGTAGAAAAAGAAGGAGAGGATGCCCAAGAGTTGGGTGCCCCTTGTCTTGCCTTGTTTGGATAATCCTTGACTAGGTATTTGACCTAGACAAGGACTCTTCATATCTCTCTATTTAAAATAAATTTCTTCATAAAATTTTTATAAAATAGAGAATTGAGAGACCTTTGAGGCATCCAAAAACCAAAGAGAAAGAGTCTTGGGGCATGGAGATCTAATAGACACAAAATTAGGTATCTGGGTTAGAGCAAAGAGAAGAAGAAGAGGGTCTTCTTCTAGAGTTGCTGGGTTCATCTCTTCCCTTCCTCCATCTATAAGTTTTCTAAGAGTGTCTCATCTAAAACTCTTTCTCCTACTTTTCATCTTTGGAAGAGTCCAAATCAAGAAGAAGGAGGCATCTAATCAACCATCGAAGAAGGATCAGCGTAGTACTAGCATACTATGTTGATTTCCTGGACCAGGACTTCTGATCGTGATTTGTGGGCTCGTGTGGATGACTTCTAGAGGTCGGACATATGTGCGGCTCACAACATCATCCTCAAACCCAGATCAGCAAAGTTAGAACATCTAACTTGCAAGGTAATAGATCTGATCTATTATATTTTACATACATTAGATGTAGTATAGGAACATGTTGATATGATCAACATGTAGTTCTTGCTCTTCATATTTAATTTTTGATTTAATACCATGTAATAATCATATAATAAGATCTTAGATCTAGAGATTCTCTAGTTTTATAAAATAAATTTTGATTTATTTTAGTCTTTCGCTGCCTGATCTTGAAAAAGTTTCAAGATCTAACCCTGAAACTCTAGATCTGGTTCCTTTAATTGGTATCAGAGCTTAGGTTGTTTATTACATGATTATTTATACATGCTTAGATTATTTTTTAGAATAGATCTAATTTATAATCTGATTGTTAAATCTAAAATTAAAATTTTTAGATCAATCACGAACTGTAGGTTATCTTGCTGTAAGGTTTATCCCTTACAGTGCAAAGATTGTCCTAGTTTGTGTAGATCTATCTTTAATCATAAATTTATTAGATATAATCTAAATTAAATTTATAATTTATTAGATTTATAAAATATTTAAATTTAAAATAAAATCTCTTTGTTAATAATTTTTGCACAAAGAACCATCATATATTTGTCTGAGAAATTTACGCAGTTTAAAGTTGAAATTATTTCAATTACATGAACCTGTTTTGATTAGATCTAAAGTAGTTTCATGCTTGCATTTTGATTATGAATCAACCATGCAACTTGGTTGGTAGAACTATATTGTAAAAATATTTTACAAACATAAAAATTATTTTTAAAAAGTTGAACCCCAACCCTCAGCCCAAAACTTAATTGAGAATTAAGAAGTTGTTAGATTAGGTTCTAGGATTTTGAATTGAAGAACCTAAGACACAAACCATAATACATTGGATTAATGGGTCAGTGGGAATTAGATCCATTAATTGGGTTAGATCTAAGGTTAGATTAAAGATGGACTTAATTAGAGAATTGACTAAATCTAATCAATTGTTGTCTTAGATTAGGTCAAAGATTCTCTAGATCAATTACAATAGTTGTAGTTGGTCAAGTTTATGTCTTTAATAAGAACCAAATAGACTTGATTCTTGACTAAGCAGTCTAGCACGAACTGTTAGGTTGATCTAATTGAAACTAATTAAACCAGTTGGTGTCTAAGGTAAACCAAACTGGTGGTTTTTAATTGGCAGCTTGCTTACTTGGCTATTTCTGATGGTGTCTAAGGCAAGCTTTGATAGATCCTCCCATCGATCAAACTTACTTGGCCTCTTGGTGAAATTATATTTTGATCAGATCACTTGACTATTCGAGCTGACCCATGTCAACTAGGTAAATTAGTGTGCTGATTTAGGTGCTCCTAGACCAGCCCTTTTAATGGTCTCCCTTAAGCTGACTTGGTGAAGCCAGTGGGAGGATCATGATAAGCTGGTTCATCTGACCTCATCCTCTAAATCAATTAAATCTTCTAAAATTATTAGGTCCTTAAAATAAAATAGTTATGGTGATAACTAGATCATAGCCTCCCATTAAGTGGATGATAATGAGTCCATCAGTTGGATAATCATTGGAGGCCCAAAGGTCTGGTGCTTATCGACTGATGGAATTATCATTCATAATATATTTTCTTGACTGTATCTTTCTAAATGGTGGTTAGGTTAGCCAACCAAAGTTGGGCCTAATCATTCATTGGCTAGATGGACCAAGTATGGTCATGTTAATGGTTGGACCTAACCAGACCTTTTCAGTGGAGGCCAAAGCCTACTGATTAGAGACTGAGGCAAAATTAAAAATACTAAAACTTATTTAGAGAAATAATTGGTTATGAACCTACCTTTAGATGTACATGGGTTGGCCAACCAAAGTTGGGCTTGTGTGCAGTCTAAGTGGATTTTAGTACCTACTAAGGAATTAGGGTAATTCCTCGAATTGGAGGTAGAGGCTACCAATTCGAATAAAATAGTGGGAGAAATCTTTTGATTAAAGTTCAAATTTTTAGGTTTAATGAATCAATTATTAATTAGGTTATGATTTTCTTTTGTGCAGATATGGCCACTTTCCTATCGCTCCGATCATTGTTAGACAATGATAAGTTGGTGGGACCCAACTTCGATAGCTGGTATCGAAAGTTGAAGATAGTCCTGGAGCATGAACGGATCTTATATGTGATAACGGATCCTGCACCTGAGGAGCCAGTTGCCAATGCACGTGGAACAGTTAGAGATACTTACCAGAAGTGGCTCAGTGATCGGACCATGGTGCGCTGCATCATGCTGGCTGCCATAAGCGACGAGTTCAGTTGTAGATTTGAGATGACTCAGCCAAAGGACATGCTTCAAGTGTTGGAGGATGCCTTTGGCATGCCCGATGACGTGGAGAGGCACAAGACTAGTTGTGCCATCTTCAATGCCAAAATGCGGGATGGTGCCTCTGTCACTGATCATGTATTGTACATGATCGAGTTGATGGAGCATTTGAGCAAGCTCAGCTTTTCCTTGTATGAGCAGCTTGGAAAAGATGCAATACTGAACTCGCTGCCCAAGTCTTATCTCTCATTCCTCACTCATTAAGAATGACAAAGTCTGAAGTAAACTACCATGGGTTACTGGGCTTGCTTCAGAACTTTGAGAAGGATCACCAACTCTACAAGGAGTTGGTGAACTTAGTGGGAGGTTCATCTTCTGATTCTCGACCTTTTAAGAAAGAGAAGAAGAACAAGAAGAAGAAAGTGAAGAAGGTGCAAGTTCAGACTAGAACATCAGTGCAGGGCCAGATTAGAAAGATCAAGCTCGATAAATATCAAGTTGAATGCTTCTTTTGTAAGAAGCGAGGGCACTGAAATAGGAACTATCCTCAGTACATTGCCTCCCTAGACCCGAACAGGCAGAGAAAGAAGCAAGTTGTTGCTGGACAAGGTATTTGAAGGGAAAACCGACTTTTTTCCTGTAGGATCTTCCAGATCTAATGAGATCTGGGATGGAATATTTTAAAAAAAAATATTTTATATTATTTTAAATCTAAGATCTATTAGATCTAATTCTTATTATCTGATATTAAATCTAAAATTAAATCTAAAAATATGAAGAATAGAGAAATACCTCTAGGGTAACTAGATTACCCTGTAGATGATCGCAGCAATGCCCAAGGTTCTAAAATAGCCATGCAGTCGTCTGGCCTTTACCAGTATCCACTTGAGTAGGATCTGGATTGTCTTCTCCTCACAAATCTTTGCTCCAAAAATCAAATCTGGATCTGATCTGGAAGATCTTCAAAAGATCTTCTGAAGCTAGAGCAGCAGCTTCTCGACAGATTGCTGCAGCCTCCTAATCAAGGAGCCACCACGCCTTGGACAAGCACCAGATGGATGCCCAACCTCTTGGACGTGAAGAGGGGAGGGAGAGGAGCAAAGGAGGCATGGAGAAGTGGAGAGGATTCAGGATTTTGCTGGTTATTGAGCAGAGTCTTCACAACCCTAGGCACAGATAGGGTTTAAATAGACCCTGCTGCGCCATGCAGTGCCACATCATTCGACCAATCAAAAAATTCTAATTAATTTTAAAAAAAATTTAATTGATGGAGTGATGTCATCTGATCATAATAGATAAGAATCCCCATAATTCCTCCTACTGTTGGTGCCAACACTGGATAAAAATAGTGAGATTGGCGCCTAACAGTTTGAGTCGATCAAGGGATCAGAGTCCTCATCTCATGGGACTCTATCCTTATCCACTTGGGATGCACGCCATATCTGATTATGGCACCCACTTTGAGGGTAAAATTAGTAGGTGGACACTCCACAAAAACTCTCCAATGACCTCTTGCCAAGTGGCCTTCAGTCCAAGGTCCATGGGTCAATGTTTGACCAATGTCCTAAAATGAAAATGGCAGGTGACAGGAATTAGCAGGTGTTATCTTAAATTTATCTCATAAATTAAGATAAGTCTTTTTTAAGCTAAAATGGCTCCAGTCAGAGTGAGAGAAACCTTCTCAAGGTTTTCTGGGTGAGCCAAATCATATTTGGCTCAGTCGAGATAGAAAAGTTTACACGAGGAGAAAGTTAGGCTCAATCGTGTGCTAGCATGATTTTCTTAAACCTAATTGGATCTAATCCAAATCAATCGAACTGGGCTAGCTCAATTGATGTCATCCAAATCCTAACTCTTGTTTGTGTGATTCAGTTAGATTCATTTTCATATGGTAATGAGACATGTCATGATCTCATCATCGACATCATCAAAACTCCTTTCGATGGACCAAACTCTTCTGATTCAGACAATCAGAATGATCGATCATCAAGATCATTCTAATTGCTCCCAAAATCCACCAATGACACCTAGCAGTATATGGTGGCAACCCATCAGAAATGAAGATGAACCTCTCGGTGCAGCTACCTGTGTGATTGAGTTCCTCTATCATGAGTCCCGACTGAATTAGGGTTAAGGTGAACTCGTCAAACCCAATATCAGTCATATGAATCAATCGATCGATCCAAGTCCGATGTGAAACCTTAATGGAAAACTTTTTTTCATTATTTCACTCTACCATGGCCATAGGCTTAAGGACTCAATCTTTCAATCATCATAAGACTACTCCTCTTATCTATCGAGGTTGATAGATCCCATCTTGGTGCAATCTAGTTCTTACAATGAATATGCTACAGACAACATACACCTCAGGGTTTTGAATGGCTAGAAGATCGAGTTATGATGTAGTCAAACTATAACACACTCAAGGTAAACTATCGATGTACCTCAGGTCAAAGAACTAGACACACAGCTGCAGCATCGAGCTAGTCATCGATGAGAAGGTAGACTTCCTTATGACTGCTTGAGGTGGTCACGCTCAGTACTCTCATTCTTAATGAATATCTATACTCTCACTCTGGTGTCTCCACACCATAGACTCAAAACACATCTACCCTAAGGAAGAGATCGTACACCAACCTTCCAGATCGATCACCATTCTCATGATGATCCTATGGTCAGGAGCTGTTTATGAGTTAGTTATGTAAATTCATGCTTTAAATTTTCAACTCTTGAAAATATGAATTAACATTCTTACTAACTCAAAAGATGTATCACAGACATAATGTACACAATGTGATAGTAGAATATCCCTTTTATTCATTTATAGTCAAAATTATAAATTTGCCCTTACATTTGTACAGGAATGTGTCAGCCAATCTGGCATCTAGGGCACACATCTAACAAACTCCCACTTCTGGTGAGACCTTGGCTCCTTAGCTAGGGCTATGGCACCATTATTATCGTAGTAAAGAGGGACGGCATCTGATGACATCACTCCAAGCTCTACGGCAAACTTCTTATACCAGAATGCCTCCTTTGTAGCTTCTGATGCAGCAATATACTCTGCCTCCATGGTGGAATCAGCAATCACTGTCTGCTTGAAACTCTTCCAGCTAACTGCACCATCATTGCAAATGAACAGACTCCCAGATGTCAACTTTCGATCATCTATATCAAACATAAAGTCTAAGTCTATAAATCTCTGAACTTGGAGTTCTCCATTCCCAAAGACTAGAAATATATCCTTAGTCCTTCTCAAGTACTTAAGAATATATTTCACAGAAGTCCAGTGCTCTTCACCTGGATTCGACTGATATTTGCTTGTGGCACTCACAGCATGGGCTATATCAGGTTGTGTACATAGCATGGCATACATGAGGCTCCCTATTGCGGAAGCATAAGGGATCTTGCTCATGCATTCAATCACCTCAGGTGTGCTAGGGCACATCTTCTTGGAGAGATGAATGCCATGTCTAGAAGGTACTAAACCTCTTTTGGAGTTTTTCATGCTAAACCTTTTTAGCACCTCCTCTATGTACATCTTCTGTGAAAGTTCCAGCATCCTATTTGGTCTATCTCTATAGACCTTAATACCCAGTATAAAAGATGCCACTCCTAGATCTTTCATAGAGAACTCCTTAGACAACCATATTTTGACTGAGGTCAACATGAAAATATCATTTCCAATCAGGAGGATGTCATCTACATACAGTATGAGGAAGACAACTGTGCTCCCACTGACCTTCTTGAACACACATAGTTCCTCCTCGTTCTTGATGAAATCAAACATTTTGATCACATCATTGAAATGAGTATTCCAGCTTCGAGATGCTTGCTTAAGTCCATAAATAGACCTTTGCAGCTTGCAGATCTTGTGATCATCATCACTGGATGTGAAACCAAGCAACTATTCCATATAGATATCTTCCTTAAGATATCCATTTAAGAACATCATTTTAACATCAATCTGCCATATTTCATAATCGAAATAGGCTGCAACAGCAACCAATGTGCGGATGAATTTTAGCATAGCTACAGGCAAAAAGGTATCCTGATAGTCAATGTCTTTGCACTGACTATAACCTTTCACTACGAGCCTAGCCTTGAATGTCTCCACATTCCCATCGCACCTATCTTTCTCTTGAAGATCCATTTACACCTAATATGTATAATACCTTCAGGTGGATCTATCAAGGTCCAGACTTGGTTTGAGTGCATCGAGTCAATTTCTGATCTCATTGTCTCTAATCATTTTTTGGAGTCGATATCTGATATCACCTCGTCATAGGTCTTGGGGTCATCACCATGAGCCCCATTTCCCGTGAGGAATATTTCTTCTTCTCTTTGCTCTAACCCAGATACTTAATTTTGTATCTATTATATCTCCATGCCCCAACACTCTTTCTCTTTAATTTTCACACACCCCAAAGGCCTCTCAATGCTTAATAATTTACAAAAATTTCAAGAATAAATTCATCTTAAATAATAAGATATGAAGAATCCTTGTCTAGGTCAAATACCTAGTCAAGGAAAATCCAAACAGGGCAAGACAAGGGTGCCCAACTCATGGGCACCCCCTCTCTTTTTTTTCTGTGATGGACCATCAAAAAAGGGTACACAATATGTGGCATAAAAGTCATAAAAATCTCAAAAAAAATCTAGATAAAATCAGTGCCATAAGGAAAGAGTTTTGGTTTCCTAAAATTCTATCTCATAGAATTTGAAATCCAAACTAATTCCTACTTTGACTTGGTCCGCAACCACATTCCATGTAAGAGAGAAAGAGTGGAAAGCTTTGGGTGTGCATGAAAGCCTAGGAGAAAAAGTTTTGTCACACAAAATAAGAGAGAGTGGGCATGGGGGGCTAAGGTGGTGCAAGGTGGAATCCTAGTCTTACTAGGGTTCAATCTATGACTTGTTCAAATTTGATTTCTCAAACCAAATCAAACCAAAACTAAATCAACCCAATTAAAATAGGTCTTAACTCAATTAAAAATTTAATTTAATCAGATTAAATTAGATTTAAATTAGATTTAATTTTTTAATCGAATTAAAAATTAGGTTGACCCAAGTCCTAATTGAACTCAGACTAGTTTTTTCTTGCACTTGGCTTATCCAATAAATCAATTGGACTTGATCCAATCAAGCTCAAATCAAATTTAATTAAATTATATTAAATTAGACTTAATTTTAACCCATTGGCTTAATCAAATTATGTCAATTAGCAATCAAATTGCTAATCGATCCTCCTGCAACACTTGCACTAGGTTAAATGTCAATCGTATTGATCGTTTAACCCTAGAACGATTCTTAATCGTTGATCAACCATCTGATTGGATTGTAAACTCTAATGTATATGACTTCATAGGTTTGAACCTAAGTCAGTAGTATAGGATCAAATTTCTATACCAATCGAAGTGATCATCTAACAGTGGTACCCGACAGTCGAATAGGTCGAATGTGTAGAACAACGTCCATAGAACCCATGCAGATATAGTTTCTATATAATTCATCTCCTTGACCAAAATGCTCATAGGATACCTCAGAGTTCAACTGTCAACTCTGATCAAGTTGTCCACATTATATTTTAAAATATCAAATCCATCTGATGGATTATCCTAGCCAAGATTTTGCTAAATTGAAATACAACGACTCATTCTTCTCCAACTCTTGGAGTGGTCAATCCCATCTTGATCACACTCTGACTTCGCAAGTACTTGACTATGCCCAAAAGCCTTCCATCACTGAATTAAAAATTTAGTTAGTCCAGTACCAAAGCACAGTGAGTTGCTTGCAAGTCACTGAGGCGATCTCAGGTCTAAGGGACACTTATACCTATATCCCATCAGAGACATTCTCGATAGTAGAATACTTTGGAGTTGATCACGTTCCATGATGATGTACCTTTACATCTCACCTGTATGCCATATCAATGTCTCCACACTTCTTGGTTAAGAAGACAACCAACCCATATGGCCTACAGCGACCTATGCTCAATAGAAGCTGTCGTCCTTATTAACAGCCTATCATTTGATCGTGAACAGTTTTAAGAACTAATAGCTTTATCGAACCTAAATAGTCCTAAGGACTTCATCACAACAACGGAGTTCATTAGAAAATGAAAATTTATGATGAAAATACCAAAAATATATTTTATTTATTAGCAAATCAATTACAATACAAGGTTGCTCAACCGTCAACAGGTTGACGGTTGGCTTTTGGGATATATTTTCCAACAACTCTCACTTATCCTAAAGCCACTCGGCACAGTATCTAATACCCATCTTCGACTTGTGGTTATCGAACTCCTTTATCATCAGGGCTTTAGTGAAGGGGTCAGCCAGGTTCTCTTTTCCATCGATCTTCAGAAGGTCGATGTCATCTCGATCTATGATCTCCTGGACCAGGTGGAAGCGGTGCAAAATGTGCTTTATCTGCTGGTGTGCTTTGGGTTCCTTCGCCTGAGCAATGGCACCAGTATTGTCACAGTAGAGCAGGACCAAACCATAAAGGAAGGATGCTACTCCGAGCTCGGTGATGAATTTCCTTAGCCACACAGCTTCTTTTGCAGCATCCGATGCTGCGATGTACTCCGCCTCACAAACAGAGTCTGCCACAGTATGCTGCTTGGAACTCTTCCAGCAGATGGCTCCACCACTTAGAGTAAAGATATAACCCGACATGCTTTTGCGTCATCATGGTCAGATTGAAAGCTGCAGTCTGTGAATCCCACAAGTTTCAGATCTGACTCGTCATAAACTAATCATGGGTTCTTAGTATTTCTCAAATACTTAAGGATGACTTTAACCACTTTTCAGTGATTTTCTCCAGGATCAGATTGGTATCTACTCACTACTCCTAGTGAGTATGCCACATCTGACCTTGTACATGTTATGGCGTACATGATAAATCCCACGATCGAAGCATATGGGACTCTACTCATACACTCTCTCTCTTCATGGGTTATCGGACAATCCATCTTAGAGAGAGAAATTTCATGGTCTAACAGTAGATAGCCCTTCTTAGAATTCTCCATGCGAACCTCTTCAATATAGTGTCTATGTACGTGGACTGGGATAACCCAAGCATCCTTTTAGATCTATCCCTATAGATCTTCATCCCTAGGATGCAGGATGCTTCACCCAAGTCCTTCATGGAGAACTGCAATGACAACCAAACTTTTATTCCCTGTAGTGTGGGGATGTCATTCTCGATTAAGAGAATATCATCCACGTACAAGGCAAGAAATACCACAACTGGACCATTTGTCCATTTATAGATGCAGGGCTCTTCTCCATTCTTAACGAAGCTATACGTTTTGATCATCTTATCAAAATACATGTTCTAACTCCGAGAAGCTTGCTTCAATCCATAAATAGATCTCTGAAGCTTGCACACCTTGGACTCATTTGTGGATGTAAACCTCTCAGGTTGTATCATATATACCTCTTCGATCAGCTCTCCATTCAAGAAAGCTATCTTTACATCCATCTGCCAGATCTCATAATCCAAATTGGCAGCTATTGCAAGCATTATCCGAATAGATTTGAGCATTGCCACAGGGGAGAACGTCTCGTTATAGTCAATACCATAATATTGATGATACCCCTTGGCAACCAGATGGGCTTTATAGATCTCTACCTTTCCGTCTGTGCCCCTCTTCCTTTTGAAGACCTATTTACACCCAATGGGTTTAACCCCTTCAGGTGGGTCAACCAATGTCCATACATCGTTGACCTTCATGGATTTCTTTTCGAATTTCATGACTTCAAGCCATTTTTCGAAATCAGGTCTCTGCATTGCATCCATATAGGTGATTGGATCTTCATCGTTCTAATCGAGTTCGATGGGATCACCATCCCAAATCAAGAAACCATAGTATCTATCCAACTGATGCGGTACTCTATCAGATCACCTTAATAGTGCAAGTACATTGGGCTCTGGATCTGATCTAATCAAATCTGACTCAGGTTCAGCTATTGGTGTCGGTCTTTCTACCTGTTGAACTTCATCAAGTTTAATCTTAGAGGCAACGGTTCCTTCACCAAGGAACTCCTTTTCTAAAAAGGTTGCCTTAAGGCTGACGAACACCTTTTATTCATCAGTATGGTAGAAAAAATATCCTTTGGTCTCTTTGGGGTACCTTATGAATGTATATTTGTCAGACCTAGGTCCAAGTTTATCTATAACTAACTATTTGACATAGGCCGGGCACCCCCAGACCCTAAGGTGTGAAAGTGATGGCTTACGCCCTGTCCATATCTCATATGGAGTCTTAATTACAGACTTACTTGGAATCCTATTTAACAGATAATAGGCCGATTCGAGTGCATATTCCCAAAAGGATATCGGCAAGTTGGCAAAACCCATCATAGATCGGACCATGTCTAACAGAGTTCGATTTCTCCTTTCAGACACACCATAATGTTGTGGTGTTCCTGGAGGAGTCCATTGAGAGAGAATCTCATTCTCTCCTAGATATGTGAGAAACTCACCAGAAAGATATTCTCTTCCTCGATTAGACTGAAGAGTTTTAATACTCTTCTCAATTTATTTTTCTACTTCACTTTAGAATCGTTTGAACATTTCAAATGAATCCGACTTATGTTTAATCAGATAGACATATCCATATCTGGATAGATCATCTATAAAAGTAATGAAGTAGAAATATCCACCTCTAGCACTTGTGCTTATGGGCCCGCATACATCAGTATGTACTAGGCCCAAGAGCTTAGTAGCTCTCTCACCTTTTCCAGTAAAAGGTGACTTGGTCATTTTACCAAAAAGACAGGACTCACAGGTTGAAAGTGATTTACAATCACTGATTTCGAGGATTTCCTCTTGAGTCAACCTGTTTATCCTGTTCTTGTTTATATGACCTAGCGTACAATGCCATAAGTAGATATCTGATACACTATCTAATCTAGGGTGCTTGCCTGTAGAATAGACTACATTAACAGGTTGTGATAACATATACACACCATTGTTCAAATATCCATAAAAAATAGTAACACCATTCATAATGATATTACAAACTTATTTCTTTATTGAAATTTCATAATCATTTTTGGTCAGAAGGCCTACAGAAATATCATTTAAAAAGAAACTGGGACAGAAATGACAATCATTAAGAACAATGGTATGGGACTCAAATACAAGTTTCAAGATTTCTAATGCTAAAACTGGAACTGGTCTTCCATCTCCAACGTTCAGGAACCTCTCGCCTTGCTCGAATCTCTTACTGACCTGCAAGACCTGCAACAAATTACAAATATGGTAAGGGCTACCGGTATCCAATACCTAGTCAGTTTTATCACAAATAAAAAAATTGGAAGGAGTTATCATATAAATACCTTGCCCAGCAACAGCTTGCTTCTTTCTCTGCCTGTTCGGGTCTAGGGAGGCAATGTACTGAGGACAGTTCCTCTTTCAGTGCCCCCGCTTCTTGCAAAAGAAGCATTCAGTTTGATTCTTATCGAACTTGATCTTTCTGGTCTGGCCCTGCATAGATGTCCCAGCCTGAACTTGCACCTTCTTCACTTTCTTCTTCTTGTTCTTCTTTCCTTTCTCAAAGGGTCGAGAACCAGAAGATGAACCTCCCACTAAGTTCACCGACTCCTTGTGGAGTTGGTGATCCTTCTCAAAGTTTTGAAGCAACCCCAGTAACCCATGGTAGTTTACTTCAGGCTTTGTCATTCTATAATGAGTGAGGAATGGGAGATAGGACTTGGGCAGTGAGTTCAGTATTGCATCTTTCTTAAGCTACTCATGCAAGGAAAAGCTGAGCTTGCTCAAATGCTCCATCAACTCGATCATGTACAATACATGATCAGTGACAAAGGCATCATCCCGTATTTTGGCATTGAAGATGGCACAACTAGTCTTGTGCCTCTCCACGTCATCGGGTGTGCCAAAGGCATCCTCCAACACTTGAAGCATGTCCTTTGGCTAAGCCGTCTCAAATCTGCGACTGAACTCATTGCTCATGACAGCCAGCATGATGCAGCGCACCATGGTCCGATCATTGAGCCACTTCTAGTAAGTATCTCTTACAGTTCTACGTGCATTGGCAGTTGGCTCCTCAGGTGCAGGATCCGTTATCACATATAGGATCTGTTCATGCTCCAGGACTATCTTCAACTTTCGGTACCAGCTACCAAAGTTGGGTCCCACCAAATTTTCGTTGTCCAACAATGATCGGAGTGATAGGAAAGTGGCCATATCTGCACAAAGGAAAACCATTACCTAATTAATAATTGATTCATTACCTAATTAGTAATTGAAAGGGAAGTGGCCATATCTCCCACTATTTTATTTGAATTGGTAGCCTCTACCTCCAATTTGAAGAATTACCCTAATTCTTTAGTGGGTACTAGAATCCACTTAGACTGCACATAAGCCCAACTTTGGTTGGCCAACTCATGTATATTTAAGGGTAGGTTCATAATCAATTATTTCTCTAAATAATTTTTAGTAATTTAAATTTTGCCCCAGTCCCTAATCAGTAGACTTTGGCCTCCACTGAAAAGGTCTGGTTAGGTCCAACCATTAACATGACCATACTTGGCCCATCTAGCGAATGAATGATTAGGCCTAACTTTGGTTGGCTAACCTAACCACCATTTAGAAAGATGTAGTTAAGAAATCATATTATGAATGACAATTTCATCAGCCGATAAGCACCGAACCTTTGGGCCTCCAATGATTATCCAACTAATGGACCCATTATCATCCACTTAATGGGAGGTTATGATCTAGTTATCATCATAACTATTTCATTTTAAGGACCTAATAATTTTAGAAGATTTAATTGATTTAGAGGAGGAGGTCAAATGAATCAGCTTATCATGATCCTCCCACTAGCTTCACCAAGTCAACTTAAGGGAGACCATCAAGAGGGCTTGTCTAGGAGCACCTAAATCAGTCACACTGATTTATCTAGCTGACATGGGTCAGCTCGAATAGTCAAGTGATCCGATCAAAACATAATTTTATCAAGAGGCCAGGTAAGTTCGGTCGGTGGGAGGGTCTGCCAAAGCTTGCCTTAGACACCATCAGAAATAGTCAGATAAGCGGGCTGCCAATTAAAAACCACCGATCTGATTTACCTTAGACACCAACTGGTTTAATTAGTTTCGATTAGATCAACCTACAAGTTTGTGCTAGATCACTTAGCCAAGAATCAAGTCCATTTGGTTCTCGTTAAAGACATGGACTTGACCAACTACAACTATTGTAATTGATCTAGAGAATCCTTGATCTAATCTAAGATAACAATTGATTAGATTTAGTCAATTCTCTAATTAAGTCTATCTTTAATCTAACCTTAGGTCTAACCCAATTAATGGACCTAATTTCCACTAACCCATTAACCCAATGTGTTATAGTTTGCGTCTTAGGTTCTTCAATTCACAATCTTAGAACCTAATCAAACAACTTCTTAATTCTCAATTAAGTTTTGAGTTGAGGGTTGGGGTTCAGCTTTTCGAAAATAATTTTTATGTTTGTAAAATATTTTTACAATATGGTTCTACCAACCAAGTTGCATGTTTGATTCATAATCAAAATGCAAGTGAAATAAGCATGAAACTACTTTAGATCTAATCTAAACAGGTTCATGCAATTGAAATAATTGCAACTTTAAACTATGAAAATTTTGCAGACAAATATACGATAGTTCTTTGCATGGAAATTATTAACAAAAAAAATTTATTTTATATTTAAATATCTTTTAAATCTAATAAATTATAAATTTAATCTAGATCACATCTAACAAATTTATGATTAAAGATAGATCTACACGAACTAGGACAACTTTTGCACTGTAAGGGGTAAACCTTACAGCAGGACAACCTAAGTTCGTGATTGATCTAAAAATTTTAATTTTAGATTTAACAATTAGATTATAAATTAGATCTAATCTAAAAAATAATCTAAGTATATATAAATAATCAAGTAATAAATAACCTAGGCTCTGATACCAATTGAAGGAACCAGATCTAGGGTTTCAGGGTTAGATCTTGAAACTTTTTTAAGATTAGGCAGCGAAAGACTAAAATAAATTAAAATTTATCTTATAAAACTAGAGAATCCTTAGATCTAAGATCTTATTACATGATTATTACATGGTATTAAATCAAAAATTAAAATATAAAGAGCAAGAACTACATGTTGATCATATCAACATGTTTCTATACTACATCTAATGTATGTAAAATATAATAGATCAGATCTATTATCTTGCAAGTTAGATGTTCTAACTTTGCTGATCTAGGCTTGAGGATGATGTTGTGAGCTGCACATGCATCCGACCTCTAAGAGTAGTCCACACGAGCCCACGAATCACGATCAGAAGTCCTAGTCCAGGAAATCAGCACAATATGCTAGTACTGTGCTAATCCTTCTTCGATGGTCGATCAGATACCTCATTCTTCTTGATTTGAACTCTTTCAAAGATAAGAAATAGGAGAAGGAGTTTTAGATGTGAGACACACTCAGAAAACTCATAGATGGAGGAAGGGAAGAGGTGAACTCAGCAACCCTAGAAGAAGACCCTCTTCTTCTTCTCTTTGCTCTAACCCAGACACTTAGTTTTGTGTCTATTATATATCCACACCCTAACACTTTTTCTTTTTGATTTTCATACACCCCAAAGGTCCCTCAATTCTTTATAATCTACAAAAATATTAAGAAAAAATTCATCTTAAATAATGAGATATGAAGAATCTTGTCCAGGTCAAATACCTAGTCAAGAAAAATCCAAACAGGGCAAGACAAGGGGTGCCTAACTCATGGCCACCCCCTCTTTCTTTTTCTGCTATGGACCACTAGAAAAGGGTGCACAATATGTACCATAAAATTCATAAAAATTCCAAAAAAAATCTGGACAAAATCAGTGCCATAAGGAAAGAGTTTTGGTTTCTTAAAATTCTATCTCATAGAATTTGAAATCCAAACTAATTCCTACTTTGACTTGATCCACAACCACATTCCATGTAAGAGAGAAAGAGTGAAAAGCTTTGGGCATGTCTGAAGGCCTAGGAGAGAAGGTTTGGTCACACAAAATAAGAGAGAGTGGGCATTGGGGGGCTAAGGTGGCGCAAGATGGAATCCTAGTCTTACTAGGGTTCAATCTATGACTTGTTCAAATTTGATTTCTCAAACCAAATCAAATCAACCCAATTAAAATAGATCTTAACCTAATTAAAAACTTAATTTAATCAAATTAAATTAGATTTAAATCTAATTTAATTTTTTAATCAAATTAAAAATTAGGTTGATCCAAGTCCTAATTGAACTAGGACTAGTTTTTCCTTGCACTTGACTTATCCAATAAACCAATTGGACTTGATTCAATCAAGCCCAAACTAAATCTAATTAAATTATATTCAATTAGACTTAATTTCAGCCTATTGGTTTAATCAAATTAAGCCAATTAGTAATCAAATTGCTAATCGATCCTCCTGCAATACTTGCACTAGGTTAAATATCAATCGTATTGATCATTTAACCCTAGAATGATTCTTAATCATTGATCAACCATCCGATCGGATCGTGAACTCTAATATGTGTGACCTCATAGATCCAAACTTAAGCTGGTAGCATAAAAATAAATTTTTATACCAATCAAAGTGACCATCTAGAATGGTACTCGATGGTCGGATAGGTCGAATGTGTAGAACAACATCCTTAGAACCCATGCGGATATAGTTTCCATATAATTTATCCCCTTGACCAAAATACTCATAGAATACCTCAGAGTTCAACTGTCAACTCTAATCAGATTGTCCATATTATATTTCAAAATATCAAATCCATCTGATGGATTATCCTGGCCAAGGTTTTGCTAAATTGAAATACAGCGACTCATTCTTCTCCAACTCTTGGAGTGGTCAATCCCATCTTTATCGCACTATGACTTCGCAAGTACTTGACTGTGCCCAGAAGCTTTCCATCACTAAATTAAAAATTCAGTTAATCCAGTACCAAAGCACAGTGAGTTGCTTGCAAGTCACTGAGGTGATCTCAGGTCTAAGAGATACTTATACCTATATCCCATCAGAGACATTCTCGACAGCAGAATGCTCTGGAGTTGGCCACATTCCATAATGATGTACTCTTACATCTCACCTGTATGTCATACCAGTATCTCTACACTCTTTGGTTAAGAAGACAACCAACCCATATGGCCTATAGTGACCTATGCTCGATAGAAGCTATCGTCCTTATTAACAACCTATCATTTGGTCGTGAAAAGTTTTAAGGACTAATCGATAAATCCTCTCTTTATCGAACCTAAATAGTCCTAAAGATTTCATCACAACAATAGAGTTCATTAGAAGATAAAAACTTATGATGAGAATGCCAAAAATATATTTATTTATTAATAAATCAATTACAATACAAGGTTGCTCAACTGCTAACAGGTTGATGATTGATTTTTAGGACATATTTCCCAACATGTACCTAGGCACATCATATTTCAGACATTCAGTTGCCTGTTTGTTATCCTTATAAAATAATATATAGTCATTTTTGTAGGCATGTATAGGAATATAGCCAAGTCTCAATTTTTGCATGTATATTTTTGCTTTAGAATATGATTTCGAAAGTCTCTCTCCATCGAGAAGAGCTGTTTTAATCAATGTCAAATTTTGATCAAATGACTTCTGACTCCAACGGTTCATGATTTTAATATGAAGCAATTTTATCAAAAACTCTAACTTGGAGAATTTTATGCAATTTGGATAGAGTGGCTCTCGTGCATCCCTAACAAGCTTTGCAAATTATTCAGAAATCCATTCTGCCTCAAGCCGGATATTGTGTTCATGATCAGAATTGCCTTTAGATGCATTAGTACTCATGCATATATTTGAATAAGCACCCTGAAGTAAATCATCTAATAATTTTCCTATACCACTATGTTCGACAGATTCAGCAGTATCACTATCATCTTTAGTATCATTATCGTCGCGCACAACTTCATTCGGATCACCCTCCCTATGCCATATCCAACAAGTATACTTCTTATCCATACCATAATGTAGCAGATGTTCCTCAACAAGTGTTATGTGATGATATACTATGTTGACACATCTCTTGCGTGAACACTTTATCCGACTAACATTGTCAGCCTTATGCCATGCAAACTCAATAAAATCTCGAACATCTTTTCGATATTCAGGCAAAAAAATACCTCTAGCATTCATCTAATTTTTGTTGATATCCATCTAACAACAGACACAAAAATTATTTACAATAAAAAAAATTTTAGTGGTATTCATCCAAATAGGATCCCGATCTGCATCGAATCGCGATCCAAATTCTGGATGAAATTTCGATCGAGATCCAGATACGGATCATTTTATATAAAATAGCACATATTAAAGGACACAGACTGAATAGAAACACAGAAAATCTCCTTCCACTAATTTAATGAAGCAAAAATATATGATCCTATCCATTTCAAATCATTACTAACAAGCGTGGCCCTATCCCTTTCAAAAAAATAATAATCTTATTATTGTTATTAGTCAATATTTTATTTCATTATTGTAAAAATTTTGACAATATCTTCCCATAGTTCTCCAAGTATACAACATGAATATGGTGCCTACGCACCCTATCCACCATATATCTGGAGAATAGTAGATAGATAACTACTGAGTACCATATAATGAATAAAATATTAACTATTAATAATAATAAAATTATTATTTTTTCAAAAAATCTGAATACGAGATATCTAAGAGTCGATCTCGATCAAGATCGACTCTTGAACAAAAATCTACAGCTCAATACAATTTAACTACTATCTCTGAACATACATTCAAAGATGGATTTCTAATTTATCAAAAAAGAGTAACTTTACATTGAAATTTTTTCATCAAAAATTTCAATATAGTTTTCTTTAAAATAAAAATATTTTTTTATATTTAATTATAATAAGAAAAAATATATAAAATAGGATATAAAATAATTAAATTATAATAAACAACAGTAATGTCATTGTGCTAGTGAAATAAAAAAAAATTATAAATTTTAACAATAATATTAAAAAATTTATGCAATAAATATAAAATAAATAATAAGTAGTTGAGCATGCAAAATAATACTAACGTAAAATAATAACATGAAACCTAATCCCAAGGATCTGATAATTTTTTATTTTTTTTAAATATTTTTATCTAAAAATAATAGATGATTTTTTATTTTTTTTAAATATTTTTTACTTAAAAAAATCTTTTTTAATATTTTTCTCCTAAATGAGCTTCGGACTCGGCCTTCCACGGTGCCCACGCCATCACACACCCCATGCTGCCCGGACTCGACCCCCATGCCCATGCTCCCACGGTGCCGTTGCCATCACCCACCCCTCACGAGCCATCCCTCACGGCTCCGTCACCCTCTCCAACCCCCCGCAACTCGGATCCCAATCCGAATCGGGATCTCAACCCAAATCTTGACCTCAATCCAATTCAGATCGTGATCCAAATTTTATTTTTATTAATCAAATAATAAAATATTTAATTAATATTTTATTTTTATCATTTTTTTCTTTTTTTTCTCTTTCTTTTTTCTTTTTCTTTTTCTCCCCTCATTTCTCTCTTCCCTCCTCCCTCCCCACCGTCACCCACCCCTCCCCTACCGACCCCCTCCCCGCTGTCACCACTCCTCGACTGACCCCCTCCTCGACCGACCCCTTCCTCGCTGTCACCCACCCCTCTCTGATGAACCCCATCCTCGGCCGACCCAATCTGCGACCCCATGGCACCACCGTGTTGCGACCGACCCCCCTGGCCCCATTTTGCCCCCGACCACCCCCGACCCCATCTCCATCAGCCGACCCCCTCCCTGGCCCGTGGTGCCGCCAGCCACCCCCCGACCCCATCCCTACCCCTGTTTCACCCCCGGCCAACCCCCGACCCCATCTCCACCAACTGATCCCGTCCCTAGCCTCGTGGTGCTGTCGGCCGCCCACAGCCCCCTCCATGCCCCCGTCTCATCCCCGACCGCCCCTCGAATCCATCCCCACCCCTGTTTCACCCCTAGCCAGCCCCCAACCCTATCTCTGCCAGCCAACCCCATCTCCGTCGGTCGACCCCCTCCCCGACCTTGTGGCACCACCGGCCACCCATGGCCCCCTCCCCACCCTCGTCTTGCCCCCAGCCGCCCCCTGAACACATCCCCACCCCCATTTTGGCCCCGACAGCCCCCCGACCTCATCTCCATCGGCCGACCCTCTCCCCAGCCCCGTGGTGCCACCGGCCACCCACAGCTCCCCCCCAACCCCCTCCGCCCCCCGATGGCCTGATCAACAAAAAAAAAGAAAGGGTTGGAATACCTTACCTCTGACGGATGGCAATGGCCATGATGGTGCGGCAACGGTGTGGATGGCGGATGGCGGACGACGGTGGCAATGGTGGAGATGGGCTCACCGGTGGGAAGAGAGGGGAGGGAGAGCACAGAGAGGGAGAGGGGAGAGGGAGAGAGGAGAGGGGAGAGGGGAGAGCTCAGAGAGAGCATGGAGAGGGAGAGGGGAGAGGGAGAGAGGAGAAAACAGAGAGAAGTGGGAGAGAAGAGAGGAGAGAAAAGGGTTTCACACGAAGGGATGTCGAGTTGATGTTCATTGAATGCAGAAACTATTAGCGATAAAAATTTTCATCGCTAATGTTATTTTTAGTGATGAAAAATTATTTTCATCATCAATAATTTCTATCCAAATTTTTTTTTTCCATTAAAATAATTTTTTCTCTAAAGTAATTATTTATATTAAAAAAAAATTCATTGTTAATAATGTTATTAGCAATGAAAATTTAATTTTCATCGTCAATAATTTCTACCAAAAAAATATCTCCACTAAAAATTTTTTTTCTCTAAAAAAATTTCATCCAAAAAAAATTATTAGCGATGAAACAAAAAAATTCATCGTTAATAAATTTAGTAGCAATAAAAATTCTATTTTTGTTGCCAATAATTTTTGTCAAAAAAAAATTTTCCACTAAAAAAATTTTTTCTCTAAAAAAATTTTGCAGAAAAAAATTATTGGCAAGGAAAACAAAAAATTTTATCATTAATAATTTTATTAGAAACATAAATTTCATTTTCATTGCCAATAATTTTTACAAAAAAAATTCTCCACTAAAAAACTTTTAAAGACTATTTGCGATGAAAATTTATTTTACATCACTAATAATTAAATATTTTTTTAATAAAAATTTTATAAAAAATTAATTTTAAATTTTTCTCACCAAGAAAAATTTTCATCCAAAAAATATAGCAACAAAAAATAACATTAAAATAATATTCATAATGAAAAATAAAATTAATTTTCTTTAATCTAAAAAAATTTTGATCTAAAAAATTTTTTAAAATAATTTCATCAAAAAATTTAATTTTTTATTAATCAAAAAAAAATATAAATAGTTAATTTGCGATCTATAAAAAGAAAGCACTAATTTTCTACAAAACAAAGAGAAAAGGGAGAGTATTTAAACTCAAATTCAAAGACAAAGTCTAAGCCTTAAGAGTAAACTTTCTCTATCATGCCACCATGTGAATAACCTTTTTGTGGATCATATTTTAACATATAAAGATCCTGTATCATCTCCTTTCTATAATTTTAGGTAGATACAAGGCCTTTATACTTTATGACCTCTGACCAATCCATAGAACCAATAACCTACACAAAATTGAGAAATGAGATAGATTCAGAAAAACTTGAAGATAATTAATATAAAAAATCATACCTCAAAAATCATAAAATAGATTGTTTAAAAATAAAAATAAAAATAAAAATAAAAATATTTGTGAAAAAATTTATAGATAGACATAAGTTTGAAACCATATGAAAAATATCACTGAATTTTCAGGCTACTTAATTGATCAACCCTAACAAAATCATATGACGATTAACTAGGCTCTTTAACATGTTTTAGATCCACAAAAGCATGCATTACAAAGGATAGCCGAGCTGCTTTTAATAAAATTGAACTTTCCATGAGGTTGGAATTTCTGAAGGTAACCAAATGACATGCAACCAGATCATTGTAAAATCGAGAGACATCATTTGGAAGAACACATGAAAAATTCAAGCATGTCCAGTATTCTATAGTTCCACCATTAACCATTTTCTGCACATTCTCCATGAAGGATTAACTTTAACAAATTAGCAAAAAAATGCAAATTGATCACAAGCATAGAAACAAATAATACAAATATTATACTAGAAAAATACAAAGCAGAATCCAACTGGAGCAGCAAAAATCATGCCTTAAAAATAGAAGAATTTTTAAAAATTGGCATTAATTCATTAAATGTTAATAAATTAAAATTATATGTCACCTTAGAAAATATTAATAAAAAAAGAAAAAATAGAGAGGGAATAAGAATCAACTAGAAGAATATACCTATGCAGTTGTTATGAAACATAATAACTACATAGGTATATTTATGACAAAAAAATTTTTCATCGTAAAAAGAGGTTATTTACAATGAAAAATTTTTATCACAAATAATGATCAATTTTTGATTTTTTTTATTTTTAATTTTTTTAACTATTACCAATAAAAATTTTTTCATTGAGAATAATTTTATATTTACAATGAAAATCTTTTTTATCATAAAAAAATTTTTATTTATGATGAAAAATTTTCATCACAACTAATTATCAACTTTTATTTTTTTTTAATTTTTGATTTCTTACACTATTTATGATGAAAATATTTTCATCAAAAATAATCTATTATTTATGATAAATATTTTTTTCATCAGAAAAAGAGCTCATTTATGATGAAAAATTTTTATCATAAATAATCTATAATTTTTAATTTTTTTCATTTTTGATTATTTTTTTAGCTATTTATGATGAAAATTTTTTATTATAAATAACATATATTTACAATAGAAATAATTTTTCATTGCAAATATTGGATTATTTATGATAAAATTTTTTTATCATAAATAATCTATAATTTTTATTTTTTAAATTTTTTATTTTTTTAAAATATTGGTTATGAAAATATTTTTATAATAAATAATCTGCTATTTATGATGAAAAATATTTTTTATCACAAATACTATATTATTTATGATGTAATATTTTCATCATAAATAATCTATAATTTTCGAATTTTTTATTTTTTTATTTTTTTTCAAAATATTGGTGATAAAAATATTTCATCATAAATGATTAACTATTTATGATGAAAAAAAATTTATTACAAATATTCTATTATTTATGATAGAATATTTTTGTCATAAATAATTTTTAATTTTTATATTTTTATATTTTTTTCTTTCAAAATATTGGTGATGAAACTTTTTTATCATAAATAATTATGTATTTATGATGAAAAAAAGATTTTCATCGTAAATACTCTATCATTTATCATGTAATATTTTCATTACAAATAATCTATAATTTTTAAATTTTTTATTTTTTTCAAATATTGGTGATAAAATATTTTCATTGGAAATAATATTATTTTTGATGAAAAAATATTTTTTATTGTAAATACTTAAATTATTTATGATGAAATTATTTATTGAGTCAAAGATCAATAATACCGATAAGACTGGCACATCCCATGTATGCTCAATGATGAGGGTGGTTGATCTCACAACCACTTATGTGGTGATACTAATACAAGGATGTAGGTGCTCATTAGAGAATGAGTTCACTAAATTGACCTATGAGAGAATTTTGATGGAGTCTTATTTATATGTCAACTGATTATTTTTTAGTGGGAGTTATGCAAGTAATCTTTTGACCTGAGATCACCATGGTACTTTGTGTATATGAATCCATATTTTGGTTCACTTTCTCACTTGATTTTTTGATCTTTGTATGGGGTGTTCTGGATATGATGAAGTGTGCATGGAGGTTGTAGTGGTCAATAAGAGATCGATCACTCTTAATAAGGAGAGTGAACATCCTATGTGATCTAATAGGTTGATGATTCTGAAAGTCTTTGGCCAAAGCAGGATGATAATTAGAAAAAAAAATTTAATGTATCATCAACTAAATCATCACCTTCTGATTGAGATATATTTAGATAAACAATTAAGCTTGATATGATTCTATGTCCATCGCTCATCTGGGGTGTTGTATGACTGAAGGATTGAATTGCACGATAACTTGCCATTGAAAGATATTTTTGATATTTCTATCAAATTTTATCTCTTTTGAATTATTATGACACATTACTAGACATCAGTCTTGACTTAGAGACTCATAAGAATTAAAAGAGTTTTTAATTCAAAAATTAATTAGAAGGAGTTCTAGTTAATTGGTATAATTGGGCTAACCTAGTCTAATCGGATTAGGATTAGGTCAAGAGCCTGAGTCCACTGCTGGCTAGATTTGGAATCCAATGGATTATATAATTTGAGATTTAATCTTGGTCTAATTTAATTAGAATTTATTATAAATTTTAAGAATTAATTTGATATGCTAGCACAATGTATTAACCCAAGTTCTCAATTAGGTTAAGTTCAAAATGTTTGAGCTAAACCAAACTTGTTTCCTTTGACCTAATTGGATTAGGTCAAATTAATTGGTTTCCTACCTAACTTGGAAGTGTTTTAAGTAAAGGACTCCTTCATGCCATCAGGTTGTCCACAGCAAATAAAAGCCACCCACCCTTATTTGCATTAAGGAAGAAGGAGAGTCCTTCTTCTTTAAGACTCTTAACAATCTCTTCTTATTCCACCGATTTTCTTAAAATCACATGCCAAATAAATATGAAAAATTTATGAGGCATAGAAGAGGAGGAGTCCTTCTATATGAGGCTCTTCTATACTATTTAATTTATCAAAGAATTAATTCTCCATATGAAGGAAGTGGAGCACCAAGAGTTGGTGCCCCTTGGGACTTCTAGCCATCCCTTCTTTCCCCATTTAAATGGCATGCCTCTTATAGGATAAGGGCTAAAAAATTTTGAGATTTAGGCATGTGATAAGATAGAAAAAAGCCAAAAAAAATAAGAAAAAAAGACAAGAAAATTAAGGGAAAAAAAATAGAAAGAAGAGAGGTGAGAAAAAAGGCAAGTGTGGTGTGCTTGTCCTAGGGTTTAATTTTTTCATATGTTGGAGTATAAAATCAAATCCTAGGTTGTAAGATTTCTGGAGAGGACTCTTTTGACATGGTCCTAGTGAAGGAATCGAAGGCAAATGGGTATTGGTGTGATTGTTCTTCAAGAAGGAAGCCGGTAGCACTCTTGTGAAGAAAAGGCTATGGTGCCGCACCAGTTGGGGAGGACCTTGATCATCTTCCATGTGGATCACCATTGGAGGACTTATACTTTAGAGTCTTATAGAGATCACCTTCTTATCATTTTGCTCATTTTAGAATGTATGAGTTTCTAACTCTTTACATGCTTAGTTTTGATTTGTTTGACATCTACAAGGTGATTCTAGTGTTTGAGTTTTGGTTGGATAGTTTTAATTGTCAAAGTTTTTGATATACATGTTAAAATTTTTAAAAATTTATATTGTACTATGTGGCTAAAATTCAATAGTAGTATCAGAGCCATCCTTGTTAGATTCGATCAAATAAGTACCAAAGTTGTGGTATAGATTTGATCTGATTTATATAATGCCAATATGCTGTATCGATTTCTAGCATTGATCTTAAAATCAAAAATTATTTTTGACTTTATTTGAAGTATGAATTTAAATTTTAATTATTAAATTTAGAATTTGCTATAATCTGAATTTTAATGGTTCATGATTGTTTAATGCTTAAATCATTTTGATTAAGGGTGTATTGTATATACATGCCTAATTCGATTTGGATTTAGTAAGTTGACTTAACTTATTATATGTTAAGTCAAAATTATTAATACACCCTTTGTGATTATAGTAATCATTTTTGGCATGATAATATAAATGATATTATAACTTAAAAAGCATGTTGTATAGCATGAATTGTTATATGTATGTTACATATTATGTAGAAGTTAGGATGTGCTGAGCCAGTCTAAGACCTTCTATAAAAATTAAATTAAGTTGTAGTGTCGGGATTCACTTACAGATCGAATATCAAATTTATTTGATCAATTGGGGTCTAGGTAAGCATTAATTAGGTCTGTAAGCTGGCCTGATCAATTATATTAGTGTCTAAGAAAAGCTACGAGGGGCCTCCCACCTATTTATCTGATCAATTTCGTCTAATTGAGTTTCAAACTTAGATTGATTAGTGATGTAGATACTGAAGGGAAAAATTGACTTTTTCCCTGTAGGATCTTCCAGATCTAATGAGATCTGAGTTGAAATATTTCAAAAAAAATTATCCTACAATATTTTAGATCTAAGATCTATTAGATCTAATTCTTATTATTTGATATTAAATCTAAAATTAAATCTAAAATCATGAGGAATAGAGAAATACCTCTAGGGTAACTAGATTATTTTGTAGATGATCACAGCAATGCCCGAGTTTCTAAAATAGCCACACAGTTGCCTGAGTTCTACCAGTATCCACTTGAGCAGGATCTGGATCATCTTCTCTTCGCAAATCTTTGCTCCAAGAATTAGATCTAGATCTGATCTGGAAGATCTTCAAAAGATCTTCTGAAGCTGGAGAAGCAGCTTCTCGACAAATCTCTACAGCCTTCTAATCAAAGAGCCACCACGCCTTGGACAAGCACCAGATGAATGCCCAACCTCTTGGATGTGAAGAGAGGAGGGAGAGGAGTAGAGGGGGTATGGAGAAGTAGAGGGGTTTTAGGCTTTTGCTGGGTATTGAGCAGAGTCACTAAACCCTAGGCACAAACAGGGTTTAAATAGACCCTGCTGTGCCATGCAGTGCCTCATCATTCGACCAATCAAAAAATTTTAATTAATTTTGAAAAAAATTTGATTGGTGGAATGATGTCATCTGATTATATCAGATAAGAATCTCCACAATTCCTCCTTCTGTTGGTGCCAACACTGGATAAGCACAGTGAGATTTGCGCCCCACAGTCCAAGTTGATCAAGGGATCAGAGTCCTCATCTCATGGGACTCTATCATTATCCACTTGGGGCGCATGCCATATCTGATTATGGCACCCACTTTGAGGGTAAAATTAGTAGGTGGACACTCCACAAAAACTCTCCAATAACCTCTTGCCAAGTGGCCTTCAGTCCAAGGTCCATGGGTCAACATTTGACCAATGTTCTAAAATGAAAATGGCAGGTGACAGAAATTAGCAGGTGTTGTCTTAAATTCATCTCATGAATTAAGACAAGTCCTTTCTGAGCTGGACTGGCTCTAGTCAGACTGTGAAAAACTTTCTCAAGGTTCTCTGAGTGAGTCAAATCATATTTGGCTTAGTCGAGATAGAAAAGATTACACAAGGAGAAAGTTAGGCTCAATCGTGTGCTAGCATGATTTCCTTGAACCTAATTGGATTTAATCCAAAACAATCGAACTGGGCTAGCTTAATTGATGATATCCAGATGCTAACTTTTATTTGTGTGACCCAATTAGGTTCATTTTTGTATGGTAATGAGACATGTCGTGATCTCATCATCGACATCATCGAAACTCCTTTCAATGAACCAGAACTCTTCTGATTCCGACAATTAGAATGATCGATCATCAAGATCATTCTAATTGCTACCAAAATCCACTAGTGATACCTAGTAGTATATGATGGTAATCCATCAGAAATGAAGATGAACCTCTCAATGTAGCTACCTATGTGATTGAGTTCTTCTATCATGAGTCCCGACTGAATTAGGGTTAAGGTGAACTCGTCAAACCCAACATTAGTCATATGAATCAATCGATCGATCCAAGTCTGATGTAAAACCTTAATGAAAAACTCTTTCCCATTATTTCACTCTGCCATGGCATGGGCTTAAGGACTCAATCTTTCGATCATCATAGGACTACTCCTCTTATCTACCAAGGTTGATAGATCCTATCTTGGTGCAATCTGGTTCCTACAATGAATATGCTACAGCCAACATACACCTCAAGATTTTGAATGGCTAAGAGATCGAGTTATGGTGTAGTCAAACTATAACACACTCAAGGTGAACTGTCAATGTACCTCAGATCAAAGAACTAGACACATAGCTGCAGCATCGAGCTAGTCATCGACGAGAAGGTAGACTTCCTTATGACTGCTCGAAGTGGTTACGCTCAGTACTCTCGTTCTCAACGAATACTTGTACTCTCACTCTGGTGTCTCCATACCATAGACTCAAGACACATCTACCCTAAGGAAGCGATCGTACACCAACCTTTCGGATCGATCACTATCCTTGTGATGATCCTATGGTCAGGAGCTGTTTATGAGTTATATAAATTCATGCCTTAAATTTTCAACTCTTGAAAATATGAATTAACATTCTTACTAACTCAAAGGATGCATCACAGACATAATGTACACAATGTGATAGTAGAATAACCCTTTTATTCATTTATAATCAAAATTATAAATTTGCCCTTGCATTTGTACAGGAATGTGTCAGCCAATCTGGCATCTAGGGCACACATCTAACAAACTCCTACTTGACCTAATGCCAATTGGCTACATATCTAAGTCCCATCTTCTCAAGGTGGGCTTCGATTTTCTGCTGGCCTAATGGCTTTGTCAGTGGGTCTACCACATTGTCTGTAGAGTCGACTCTCTTAACCTCGACATAACCTTTTTCGAGGTAATCATGGATCAGATGGAATCGCTGCTCGATATGCTTGGACTTCTGGTGAGACGTTGGCTCTTTAGCTAGGGCTATGGTGCCATTATTGTTGCAGTAAAGAGGGATAGCATCCTATGACATCACTCCAAGCTCTACGTAAACTTCTTGTACTAGAATGCCTCCTTCGTAGCTTCCGATGCAGCAATATACTCTGCCTCCATGGTAGAATCAGCAATCACCGTCTGTTTGGAACTCTTCCAGCTAACTGCAGCACCATTGCAAATGAACAGACTCCCAGATATCGATTTTCGATCATCTATATTAGACAAAAAGTCTGAGTCTATAAATCTTTAAACCTGGAGTTCTCCATTTTCAAAGACTAGAAACATATCCTTAGTCCTTCTCAAGTACTTAAAGATACATTTCACAGAAGTCCAGTGTTCTTTGCTTGGATTCGACTGATATCTGCTTGTGATACTCACAGCATGGGCTATATCAGGTCGCGTACATAGCATGGCATACATGAGGCTCCCTATTGTGGAAGCATAAGGGATCTTGCTCATGCATTCAATCTCCTCAGGTGTGCTAGGGCACATCTTCTTGGAGAGATGAATGCCATGTCTAAAAGGTACTAAACCTCTTTTGGAGTTTTCTATGCTAAACTTTTTTAGCACCTCCTCTATGTACATCTTCTATGAAAGTTCCAGCATCCTATTTAGTCTATCTCTATAGACCATAATACCCAGTATAAAGGATGCCTCTCCTAGATCTTTCATAGAGAACTCCTTAGACAACCATATTTTGACTGAGATCAACATGGAAATATCATTCTCAATCAGGAGGATGTCATCTACGTATAGTACGAGGAAGACAACTGTGCTCCCACTGACCTTCTTGAACACACATGGTTCCTCCTTATTCTTGATGAAACCAAACATTTTGATCACATCATTGAAATGAATATTCCAGCTCCGAGATGCTTGCTTAAGTCCATAAATGGACCTTTGCAGCTTGCAGATCTTGTGATCATCATCACTGGATGTGAAACCAAACGGCTATTCCATATAGATATCTTCCTCAAGATATCAATTTAAGAATGCCATTTTCACGTCCATCTATCATATTTCATAATCGAAATAGGCTGCAACAGCAAGCAATGTGTGGATGAATTTTAGCATGGCTACGGATGAGAAGGTATCCTGATAGTCAATGCCTTCGTGCTGACTATAACCTTTCGCTATGAGCCTAGCCTTGAATGTCTCCACATTCCCATCTACACCTATCTTTCTCTTGAAGATCCATTTACACCTAATAGGTATAATACCTTCAGGTGGATCTACCAAGGTCCAGACTTGGTTTGAGTGCATCGAATCAATTTCTGATCTCATTGCCTCTAACCATTTCTCGGAGTCGATATCTGATATTGCCTCGTAATAGGTCTTGGGGTCATCACCATGAGCCCCATTTCCTGTGAGGAATATTTTCACTACTTCCTCTTGTACAGTACCTAAGTACCTTTTAGGAGGACAAAAAATTCTAGTCGATCTATGAGGTGGAAGAGGTTGTGTTAGGACTGGTTCTAATTGATTGGGTTCCTCAGATTCTTTAGCTCGTTGCTCTTGGGAGACATTCTCTTTGAGCTTAATTATTCTTTCGATGCCACTATCTTGAATAAATTATTTTTCAAGAAAAATAGCATATCGATCATAATCACATTGTGATCTTCCAAAATATAGAAATAGTATCCTAATGACTCTTTAGGATATACTATGAATCGAGCTCTAAAAGATTTGAACTCTAACTTGTCCGCCTACTGTCTCTTGACATGAGCCAGACAATCCCAAATTCTGAGATGACTCAGACTTGACTTCTTACCATGCCATATCTCATACGGTGTGGTAGAAATAGTTTTAGAAGAAACCCTATTCAATACATATATTGCTGTCATGAGACAATGTCTCCAAAGAAACTCAGGGAGGTTCATGAAGCTCATCACGGAATGGACCATATCTAATAGGGTCTGGTTCCTCCATTTTGAAACCCCGTTGAGTTGTGACGTTCCAGGTGGAGTCCATTGAGAGACTATGCCATTGTCCTTAAGATAGTCTAGGAACTCTCGACTAAGGTATTCACCTCCTCGATCTGATCGAAGAACCTTAATGGATTTTTTTGTTTGTTTTTCTACCTCATGTCTAAATTCTTTGAATTTTTCAAAGGCTTCAGACTTGTGTTTCATTAGAAATACATACCCGTACCTAGACATATCATCGGTGAAGGTAATGAAGTAGACATAGTTGCCTCTAGCCGGCACATCAAATGGACTGCACACATCTGTATGTACTAAGGCAAGTAGGTCTGTGGCCCTTTCTCCATGTCCTGTAAAAGGGAGCTTGGTCATTTTGTCTTGAAGGCATGATTCACAAACTGGATATGACTCGAAAGTCAACAGACTCAATAGCCCAGATTTCTTCAATTTGTTAACCCTGTCTTCCGCTATATGAACTAGCCTTAGGTGCCACAGATACCTATCATTTAGACTATCTCTAGGCCTTTTAATTCCCATAGCATTCACATTTTGCTCAATATGAAATATTATGGATCGGGATAAAACCACTCGTGTTGACCAGGGGGGTGCCCGTAGTCAGCAAAGGATTTCCCCATCCCTCAGTCAATATGTAGCTGATAGAGACCATTAATAATAAAAGCATTTGCAATTTTATTATTTTCATAAAATATGTTACAATGGTTCTTATGAAAGCTAATCACATAGCCTTCTTGTGCAAAATATGAAATAGAAATCAAATTTCTGCTTGCTGCAGGCACATAATAATAATCTCTAAGAACTAAATCTAATCCTAATGATAATCGCAGAGGGTAGATTCTCACAGCCACAGCAGCAACTCTTGCTCCGTTCCCGACGTGTAGGATCATATCCCCATCCCTCAGCCTCCTGTTCTTCTCAAGACCCTACGTAGAAGATCACAAATGAGCACTAGAACCAAAGTCAAGTACCCAACTGGATGCAGAGAAAATCGTAAGATTAGATTCTATAATGAGCATACCTCCAGAAGGACCATCCTTCTTGTTCTTCAGGGTGGCCAGGTACTGAGGATAGTTCTACTTTCAATGGCCGTCTGAATTACAGTAGAAATATTTTTCATTTTCAACAGCCTTCTTCTTCGGTTTCGTCTTCTTCTTCCCATCCACCTTCTGCTTCTTTGCAGATTTTTTCTTCTTTCTAAAAGACTTTCTATTGGAAGAGGTCCACTCCACAATAAGGACTGAGCCTTTTGAACCCTTCAAAAAAAGCTCAGCCGTAACCAACATGTTCATTAACTCAGCCAAGGTACACTACATCTTACGCATATGAAAGTTCATGATGAACTAACCATATGCATCAGACAAGGACTGAAGGATCACATCAATCTGAAAATCCCTATCTAAGATGACATCGAGCTTCTCAAGCTCCTCAAGGTCCTTGATCATTGACAAACAATGATCTTGGACTGACTATCCATCACGTATTTTAGCCTTAAAAAGCCTTTGGCAGACTTGATACTTGGCTACGCAACTTTGTTCACCAAACAACTCTTGTATGTGGGCCAATATTTGGTGAGTAGTCATAATGTTCTTATGCTGGTGCTGCAAGTCATCAGACATGGCACCCAACATGTAGTACCTGGCTTTGTTATCATCATCCATCCACTTTTTCAGAGACGCTCTCTGTTCAGCAGTCGAACGTGCTGACATGGCAGGTGGGTGCTGGTCCAAGACATGAGTCAGTTTCTTGAAACCCAGAATAATTCTGTAGTTCCTTAACCAGTCCTTAAAATTGGATCCAATCAATCTGTGGGTGTCTAGTATTTTGGTCAGGGAGTTGGATGCAGACATATTTTCTGTAGAGAGTCAAAAATTTCTAGTTAGATTTTGTAATCAGACTTAACCAATTTGTTTAAGAGTTTCATTTTTAAACAAATTAGGCTCCCACTATTTTCTCAAATCCCTACACTCTCTAGGTAGAGATGTAAAAATCTCCGTGATTAGTGATTTCTAGTGGGTGGTGTGGTCTCACCGACTGGCTCACCACCTCACCTAACAGTTATTGGTGATGGATCAATCGATGAGTGGACAACTCTTGTCCAATGATTCTCTAATCATGGTGCACCCAAAACTTGATCTCTAATTCATAAAGCTCACCGTGCCCGAAATATTACTCCAATCCTTAGTTAAGTCAAATCCACCATTTGCACGAACTAGATTCTTGATTGGGTCCCTCACCGTATCCGAAATATTGAGCACAACCCATCCTCTAATCTATAGCATCCAATGCCTAATAGACATGATTGCATCTTCCCGGTGCCACTGAGCCACTGTAACCAATCGAGAACAATCAACCCCGGGAAGGACCCGCATATCCACAATGGTGGAAGACCTTAAACTTAATATTTTCTTAGAGAGATTTGATTTAGATCTCATTAAACTTGACTTGACATAGTCATAACAATTATGACTAACCTAGTGGCATGGGTTAGCTCGAATTATTAGCCACCTCAAATCAGAACTGGATCGACACATATGGCCAGGTAAGTGAGACCGATGGGAGGGATATGCCATTAACTTGACAAGAACGCATTCGAGTCGAGTAGCTCCCAATTAAAAACTAGTCGATCGCATCTACCCAACTTACTTTAGACACCAAATTGTCAAACCAGAACCAATTGGTTTAGTCTACAATCCAGGCTCTAACCACTAAGCCAAATTAGGTCTTAACTTGATTGAGTCACATCTAAATATGATTCGACCTTGACCTAGACTTAATCCTATTAGGCTGGTCAATTATTAGCTTTCATGATCCCACCTAACCAACTTTTGATTCGGTTTGATCAACCACTAGACCTAATTGAGCTACCCAAGCCCGAACCCAATTTTATGAAAATGACTTAGATATGAAATTCTCAATTTTAGACCTAATTTAATTTTATAAGCTTAATTCATTAATTAAGTCTTGGGTTCATAAATAAAATATCTAAATAAATCCTAGAGTTTCAGGATCTAGAGTTTTGCAGAAAAATAAATTTTGATTTCTGATTAAGGATGAACGCGCAGCACCCCTACATGCCATAAGAATACCCCATTGAATGGGAGGAGAGGGTCTTAAACCCTACTTTGTTCTTATGATCGGATGGCCATGAGGAACACCTTAATCAGAAATATTAATTTAACTACAAAACTAGTTAGATCTAAGTTACATATCACATATATAATTTTAGATCTAACTTATACATGCTTTGCATACATCTCATGTATTAAAATTTAATCTAATTAGCATACTTTCAGATCTGATACATCACATATAATATCTAAAAAGTATGATTTAAATTAAACTATTCAATATAAAATCTATTCTAGACAGTTACTAGAATAATTCTATAACTAGTCTAGGCATGCAACAGATCAATCTTATGAATTAATTAAATTTTATTTTCTATTTTTTGATCTGAATATAATATTTATAATATTAGAAAATTAGAGAATAAATTAGATCTAATTTATATTTTAATCATATTAAAATATAAAATTATAAGACTATTCATAGATCAAACTACTCCTAGTCTAGTCATGCATCTCATACATGTTAGATCTACTTAGATTTAATTTTAAATTTTTTTGATTTTAGATTCTATCATATCTGATGTGACATCTAAAATTTATTAATATCAAATAAATAAAAATAAAAATTAGAACTAAATTAGATCTGAAATAGAGCCATCAACCTGGCTCTGATACCAGTTGAAGGAAAAAACCAACTTTTTCTCTATAGGATCTTCTAGATCTAATGAGATCTGGGGTGAAATATTTCAAAAAAAAATATCCTATAATATTTTAGATCTAAGATCTATTAGATCTAATTCTTATTATCTGATATTAAATCTAAAATTAAATCTAAAGTCATGAGGAATAGAGAAATACCTCTATGGTAACTAGATTACCCTGTAGATGATCGCAACAATGCTCGAGTTTCTAAAATAGCCACGCAGTCATCTAGCCTCTACTAGTATCCACTCAAGTAGGATCTGGATCATCTTCTCCTCATGAATCTTTGCTCCAAAAATCAGATCTGGATCTGAGCTGGAAGATCTTCAAAAGATCTTCTGAAGCTGAAGCAGCAACTTCTCGACAAATCTCTGCAGCCTTCTAATCAAAGAGCCACCACGCCTTGGACAAGCACCAGATGGATGCCCAATCTCTTGGATGTGAAGATAGGAGAGAGAGAAGTAGAGGTGGTATGGAGAAGTGGAGGGGTTTCAGGCTTTTGCTGGGTATTGAGCAGAGTCACTAAACCCTAGGCGCAGACAGGGTTTAAATAGACCCTGCTGCACCATGCAGTGCCACATCATTCGATCAATCAAAAAATTCCAATTATTTCTAAAAAAAATTTGATTAGTAGAGTGATATCATCTAATTATATCAAATAAGAATTTCCACAATTCCTCCTACTGTTGGTGCCAACACTTAATAAGCACAGTGAGATTTGCACCCCATAGTCCAAGTTGATCAAGGGATCAGAGTCCTCATCTCATGGGACTCTATCCTTATCCACTTGGGGCGCACGCTATATCTGATTATGGTGCCCACTTTGAGGGTAAAATTAGCAGGTGGACACTCCACAAAAACTCTCCAATAACCTTTTGCCAAGTGGCCTTCAGTCCAAGGTCCATGGGTCAATGTTTGACCAATGTCCTAAAACGAAAATGGCAGGTGACAGAAATTAGCAAGTGTTGTCTTAAATTCATCTTATGAATTAAGACAAATCCTTTCTGAGCTAGACTAACTCCAGTCAGACTAAGAAAAATCTTCTCAAGATTCTCTGAGTGAGCCAAATCATATTTGGCTCAATCGAGATAGAAAAGATTACACGAGGAGAAAGTTAGGCACAATCGTGTGACCCAGTTAGGTTCATTTTCATATGGTAATGAGATATGTTGTGATCTCAACATCGACATCATCAAAATTCCTTTCGATGGAGCAGAACTCTTCTGATTCAGGTAATTATAATGATCGATTATCAAGATCATTCTAATTGCTCTCAAAATCCACCAGTGACACCTAGCAGTATATGGTGGCAATCCATCAGAAATAAAGATGAACCTCTCGATGCAGCTACCTGTGTGATTGAGTTCTTCTATCATGAGTCCCGACTGAATTAGGGTTAAGGTGAGCTCATCAAATCCAACATCAGTCATATGAATCAATCGATCGATCCAAGTCTGATGTGAAACCTTAATGGAAAACTCTTTTCTATTTTTTCACTCTACCATGGCCATGGGCTTAAGGACTCAATCTTTCGATCATCATAGGACTACTCCTCTTATCTACTAAGGTTGATAGATCCCATCTTGGTGTAATCTGGTTCCTACAATGAATATGCTACAGCCAACATACACCTCAGAATTTCGAATGGCTAGGAGACTGAGTTATGGTATAGTCAAACTATAACACACTCAAGGTAAACTATCGATGTACCTCAGGTCAAAGAACTAGACACACAGCTGCAGCATCGAGCTAGTCATTGACGAGAAGGTAGACTTCCTTATGACTGCTCGAGGTGGTCACGCTCAGTACTCTCATTCTCAATGAATACCTGTACTCTCACTCTGGTGTCTCCACATCGTAGACTCAAGACACATCTATCCTAAGAAAGCGATCGTACACCAACCTTCCGGATCGATCACCATCCTCATGATGATCCTATGGTCAGGAGCTGTTTATGAGTTAGTTATGTAAATTCATATCTTAAATTTTTAACTCTTGAAAATATGAATTAACATTTCTACTAACTCAAAGGATGTATCACAGACATAATGTACACAATGTGATAGTAGAATAACCCTTTTATTCATTTATAGTCAAAATTATAAATTTATCCTTACATTTATACAAGAATGTGTCAGCCAATCTGGCATCTAGAACACATATCTAACAGATACTACAAAAGCCTTCCTTTATGCTTAGTTAATAGAGTATGTCAAGATCTTAGTGAGCTTATTGTGCTATCCATAAGATTTACTATAGCAATTGATATGATGTTGACTAAGTGCATATTGATGCTTATGGCATATTTGAATAGTATTGCCTTGTTGTGTTATCCACAAGGGCAGCATTGTTTGAGTATGACCATATAAGAATGAAGGATTAACTTAACTAGAATACTATAGTTTGTTATGCTATTCACAAGACTATGAGTGATCTAGAAGTAAGAAAAATATTGAGAATTATATGAAGTACAATTGGTAAAGAATTATCTACTCTTGAATTCATAAATACTTGTTGTGCTATCCACAAGGTGTTTGTGAGGAATAGGAATCTCAACCCCATTTAGAAACATGATGATATTTTTTATTTTCACACTTAAGAACTATGAAATTCATTAAAATAGTGAGGGACACAATTATATAAAAATCCTAATCTAGTTGTGCATGTCATCATGAGTTGTCTGCTTATACAGTATTCTTGTTATTATAGATTAACTGCATAATGGCATCCTCACTATTATTACATGGCATACTAGATGTAAACAAATTGATCAGATCGAGTTATATAGACTGATTGAGAAATTTAAGAATAGTTCTCACAAAAGAGAAAGTCTTCTATATATTGGATATCCCTGCACCCGATATGATCGGAGAAGATGCATCCGAGGAAGAAAGGGCCACATATAAAATGTGAAAAGATGACAGTGTAATTGTCAAATATATCATGCTTGCCTCTATGAATAATGAGTTTCAAAGGCAGCATGAAGATATGGATGTTCCTTCTATACTTCTTAATTTAAAAAAGTTATATGGAGAACAAAGCTGAACTGCTAGATATGAGATATCTAAGTAATTGTTCCATGCTAGGATGAGTGAAGGCACGTTCATGCAAACTCATATCCTTAAAATGATTGATCTGATCACTTGTTTGGGATAATTGGGTTTCACCATGGATGGTGAGGTCAGTCAGGATTTGATCCTGCAGTCACTCTCCGATTCTTTCTCATAGTTTGTCATTAACTTCCATATAAACAAACTGAATACTAGCCTACCTAAACTGCTGAATATGCTTAAAACAATAGAGAGCCATTTCAAGGATGAAAAGGCTCCAATTCTTTTTGTAGATAAGATCTCCAAGAAGAAAAGCAAGAAAGATTCAAAGAAAAAGATAAACCCTAAGGCTAGCATCTTGAAGAAGAAGGCGAAGAAGATCTCCGCCAAAGGTACTTGCTATCATTGTGGCAAGGACGAGCATTGGAAGAGAAATTGCAAGGAATATCTTGCAACTTTGAAGTACAAGAAAGCAAACGTTGCTAAAGATTTGTATATGATACAAACAAACTTATCATTAAGTACTTAAACTTCAGATTCTTGGATATTAGATACTGCCCGTGGTTCATACCTATACAAATCATTGTAGGATCTGTAGGAAATAAGAAATCTGAATGAAAGTGATTTCATACTGTTCGATGCTAGTGAAAAGTCCATCCAGGCCGTGTTGGGTTCTGGTGGTACAGTGGAAGGATTAGGTGTTTAAAGTTTTCATTAAAAATATCTGATGCACCAAAAACCCTAATGCCCATAAGCTCTTGACTATATCAATCAAAGTACAATAAAATAAATTTGGATCAGAAGAATACCTGTAATGCTAATTCAATTTTTATAAGATGTCCAAGTGTCCACCCTCCAATGGTGATCCACACAAAAATTGAACCAAAGATAGTGCTCTTTCTTCACCTTGCTTCAAGAGTTTTAGCCATTAGAACTCGACTAGCCTCATACCGGTCAAGTTTCTCCAAGAAACTGACTCCACCCTCTCAGAACCTCCTCTGAACTTCTGATCCTCCTTCTATAGGACCCTCACAACTCTTGTTAGGACCAGATCAGACTTTGTCTTAAATCCCAAAGCCTTGTCCTAAAACTAAGATAGGTTGTAAGAAAGAAAAGAGAGCAACAGAGATAAAATTGGAAACTCTTTCTGAATGCCTCGAACACCCAGTGCCCTGGCTAATTTATAGCCACTAGAGGGATGCCAAAAGAGAGGGATGCACCTCATCCAAGAGGCCTATCTGATCTGATTATCAGAGATAAGAGTTTCTTCAAACAGAAGGACTCTTATTAATGATACGTCGATCAGTACCCTACTCTATGCATGTGACCAGAGAAGGGATATTTTTGCATCCCTTCTCAAATCAAAAAAATTCTCAAAAATCTATGTGGATAGAAGATTTAATCTTGATTCCAAAAAATATAATGAGTAGATAAAAATTCCCACAAATGGATGTATTCTCATATTTTTACACACAAAGTCTGATCACCACATGTGCATGCATGAGGAGGAACTTATGGCATTTGTTTGGCATCCAAAAGTCTGGAAAAATTCCAAAAAAATTATCAAAAATAGCTTGTAAAATATGGAATGTTATCACTAAAAATTGTTCCATTTTGAAAGTATTTGATGAGGAAAAGGACTCTCTAAATCTTAGAGAGATGCGACACTTCTGCGCGTATGCGAGACTTCCTTTCTTCTTCCAATTTTTCTCTACCCCAAAAATTCTAGAAAAAATATATCTCATACTTTGAGATGTGCAACAGAGGATGGAGGGTGATATGGGCTACCATACATATCTTAATCCTATGCCAGAAGGATGCTTTTCTTCTATCCATGCCAACATTTATACGCAAAACTTGTTTTGCGCCAAGAGTCCTTCACAACTTGGACTCTTTATAATTGGTGTTAAAATGGGATGTGGCACCCCAATTTGAGCTGCTTCTAGGTGGCACAACCTAACTCAAATATCCACTAAATTGGGCTTGCTAATTAGCAAGGGATGAGACTAAATTGACCTCCAAAGGAGCAAGGGTTCCACACATGCTCGCATGCTTACTGAAGCCCTGATTGAATCTAAAATTTCAATCAACCTTTTTCAAAAGGATCCTTGGCCAATTTTTATATGTGTGTAACCCATTGGATTCCACATCTAGCTAACAGTGGGTCTGGGTATAAGTTTATCAAATTTAATTAGATTTTAATCTAATCGATTTAGGTCCAATCGAGCTAACCCGAGTTCAACAATTGTAATCCTTTCTAAATGGCAATCGAATTAAACTCTTTAATTTGATCAAAAACCTACAAGTCAAGATTGACATTTAGTAACATATCATGACTATTCAGAAGATATAAAATTTTGATAAAAATATCAAATATATCCTTCAGTGGTAAGTTACCATACAATTCAATCCTTCGATCATCCCTGCACCCTGAATATGTTCATGAGTATGGAATCATGTCAAACTCAAACACATATTCATATTGATTCTCAATTAACCAATGATGACTCCAATGAAGAAGTATTAGAAACTCTTTCTAATCTTCTTTCTGCTTTTGGCCAAAAAATTTTTTTCAAGTCATCTAAGATTGAGAATACACAGGATGTGATTTCTTCTTACTAGGAGTGATCGATTCCATGTTGACCTACTCATAACCTCCATATACACTCCACCATATCCAGAACACCCCGTATATATCTTAATACCATGTCTGGGTATGAACCAAAATATGGATTCATGTGCATAAGATTCTATAGTGGTCTTAGGTCTAAGGACCACTTACATGACTCTCACTTAAAGAACCAACTTTGACATGCAAGTAAGGCTTCCATAAGATGTTCTCTTTCATCAAGTCAATGTAGTGGACTCATTTTCCAAATGAGCACCCACATCCTTATATTAGTGTCCCACACAAGCGGCCAGTGAGATCTGCCACCCTCTCCATCGAGCATACACAGGATGTGCCAGTCTATCCAGAATATTGATCTCCGACTCAATGCTCCTACGATCAGAAATATTTAAGATTAAGATTTTAAGATTTTAGGCCTCACTAGCTAACCCATTCATGTCTCTTAAAACTATTACCCTAATCTTTGAGGTTCATCATAATCTTAGACATAATAAGATGCAGCTAATATGATAAATCAATACCTCAAATAATAAATATTATTTTTTGAGTTAGAAAATTATAAAGAAAAGTTCCATCGCAACACACTTGCGATTGGCTTATAGGGCACTCTTCTTTCAATCTCCCACTTGTACTAAAGTTAATCACCTTTATATCTCATACAATCAAGATGGCAATTATATAGCTGCTTTGGTATGGCCTTAGTGAATGGGTCTGTTATATTATTCTTTCTATCTACTTATTCAAGGATAATATCTTATCTCGAACAAGATGGAAGCATCTGAGGATGTGCTTGGATCTATAATGAGACCTAGATTCTTTTGCTTGAATAATGACTCTAGTGTTATCACGATAGAGTGACACTAATCCTTCATTCTTAGAAATGACTCTTAAATCCATGATGAATTTCTTCATCCAAACAGCTTTCTTAATGGCTTCACTAGCAATGATGTACTCTGCCTCAGTAATTGAGCTAGATACTATCTGCTGCTTGGAGCTCTTCCAATTTACTACCCCATCATTTAGGATAAATACGTACCCTGATATCAACTTGCTATCATCTGCTTTCCAATGATCCATCCTTGGACCAGCTTGAAATCTGATAACTATGCCCAAAGCATAAGCTACATCAGGCCTGGTACATAGCATGGCATACATAATTGATCCCATAGCCAAAGCATAAAGGATTTCATTCATCCTCTTTCTCTCCTTTAATATCTTAGGACATATTTTCTTGAAGAGACGTATACCATGACTTGCAGGCAAGTAACATCTCTTACTTGCCTCCATATTAAACCTCTTTAATATGAGATCTATATACCATGACTGGGATAAGCTTAATATCCCTTTAGATCTATCTTTATAAATCTTTATACCCAGTATATAGGATGCTTCAACCAAGTTTTTCATGAAAAATTTATTCGATACTCAAGTCTTGACCGATTGCATCATTGGGATATCATTCCCAATAAGCAGTATATGTCATCGACATACAGAACCAAGAAGACAATAGCACTCTCACTTATCTTCTTATACACATATGGTTCATCCTTATTTTTGATAAAGTCAAACTCTTTGACTGTCATATCAAATCGGATGTTCCAACTCAAAGCCTGCTTCAATCCATAGATGGATCTCATTAGCTTACATACTTGATTTGTCCTCCCACTTGAGATAAATCCCTTTAACTAAGTCATATAGACCTCTTCCTCTAGATTACCATTGAGAAAAATGGTCTTAACATCCATCTGTCAGATCTCATAGTCATAGTATGCCGCTATAGCAAGCAAAATCCAGATGGACTTAAGCATAGCCACTGGTGAGAAGTTTTCACATAGTCAATTCTTTAATTTTGACTGAAATACTTCGCCACCAACCTAGCTTTGTAAGTTTTTACTTGGCCATCTACTCCGATTTTCTCCTTGAAGATCCACTTGCACCTTATTGGGATCAAATCCTTAGGTGCATCAATCAAGATCCGCACTTGGTTGATATAATCGAGTCCATCTCAGATTTTGTGGCTTTCAGCCATCTGTTTGAGTCTCTACTCATGACAGCTTTCGAATAGGTCAGTGGATCATCATCCTAAATAATGTTGACCATATTATCATCAACAATGATAGAATTAAATCTCAAAGGTGTATGATGCACTCTATCTGACCTTCGGAGAGGAGGTGTATATTGTGGATGTACCTCATTCTTGGATACTTCTGATTGAGGATCTTCTTGTGGTTCAATCACGGGTATTTTTGGATCGATTTGTAGATCATGAACTTCAGTAAGTTCAATATTCCTCCCACTACCTCCTTCTTGGATGAGTTCATTTTTCAAGAAAGTGGCATGTCTACTAACAAACACCTTTTGTTCAGTAGGTGGTAGAAGTAGTATCCATTAGTTTTTTTAGGATACCCTACAAACCTACACTTATCTGATCTTGTACTAAGCTTATGTCCAAAAATATTTCTGACATAAGTAGGATAGCCCCAAGTCTTAAGATGTTTAAGATAGGCTTCCTTCCCTTCCATATCTCATATGGTGTGCTTGCAACAGACTTTGAAGGCACCCTGTTTAATATGTATGTGGTAGTCTCTAGGATATTATCTCTAAAAGGATATTGAAAGATCAGTGAAGTACATTATAGACTACACCATATCCATCAAAGTGTGATTCCTCCTTTCTGCTACACCATTTAACTGAGGTGTATAAGGAGGGGTCCATTCAGAGAGAATACCTTTACTTTTAAGATGATCAAAAAATTTACTGGATAAGTATTCTCTTCCTCGATCAGATTGAAGAACCTTGATACTTTTTTTAGTTTATTTCTCAATCATATATTGACACTCTTTGAACTTATCAAAGACTTCAAATTTATATTTCATAAGATACACATATCCCAACCTTGATAAATCTTCCGTAAAGATGATAAAATAGGAGTATCCTCCTCTGACCTGAGTTGTTATTGGTCCACATACATCTGTATGTACTAGGACTAACAACTTATTCGCCCTCTCTTCATATCCAGAAAATAGAATCTTGGTCATCTTATCTATGAGATAAGATTTATAAGTTCTCAATGATTCATAATCATATAGGTCAAAGAATTCTTCTTTGTATAACTTGTTAATCCTTTACTCACTAATATGACCAAGGAGACAATGTCAAAGATATGTGACATTCACATCTTCTCTCTTTCTTTTCATATTTCTTTCAATATAAAAAATATTTTTATTTAGTGCATGAATTAAAAGATTGTTATCAATATAACTACTGTCATAATATTCATTAAAAAAGAAAATGGAGCATCCATTTTTCATTAGCCTTATTTTATAATCTTATTTTTACAACAAAGGTGTAGAAATAATATTTCTAATGACCTTTGGTATGTAATAATAATCTTTTAATTCTAAAATTTTGTCTGAAGGCAAATTAAGCATACAAGTTTTCACAGCCTCTGCACTAATGGACTCTCAACTTGCGCCATAGAGCTTGAGGTCATCTCTTTTCAGATCTTTGATATTCTATAATCGCTATAATGAATTACAAATATATGATCTATAGGTGATATCTAAGACCCAGATATCAGAGTCTGAACCATTCAATAAAAAATAGATCTGTATCATATACACACCTTTTGGTGCTACACATGCACTCTGCTTCAATCTTGCAAGATTATTCTTGCAATTATACTCCCAATGACCAAATTTATCACAAAATGAAAAGATAATATCCTTAAGGACATCTTTTGCCTTCTCATTATTACTAACCATCTCAAGGTCAGGAATATTCAGAACATCGGAGTTTTTCTTCGATACGAATCTTATTTGCAAGTTCCTCAACCAATCCACAAAGTTGGATCGATCAACATATTTTTATTTATGGTATTATGCAATGAAAATAAAAAAGCCATAATGTAGACTTAAATATACATAAATAAAAAATAATAGCATAAGCAGACCACTCATGTTTGACATGCATAACTAGATGAGGATTTTTAAACTAGTTATGTCTCCTACTATTTTATCGGATACCATAGCCCTCTCCTATAGTAAACAAAAAATTCTAATCTGATTTCTTAATGAGATTGAGACTTTAATTCATCAATGAAGCCTTATGGATATCACAACAAACCTCAATGAGTTCAAAGGTAGGAAAACCTATCCAATTGCTTCTCATGCAACTCTCAACATAACCTGCCTTTAAAAATACTCATAACCTTGTAGATATCACAACAAACTATAGTATTTTCTAGTTAAGTCAGACCCTTCATTTTCATATAGCCATGTCTGAAAAATGATGCCCTTGTGGATATCACAACAAAGCAACATATCCAAATATTCCATAAAGCATATAATATGCACCAAGACAAATCCACATCAATCCCCATAGCAAGCCTTGTGGATATCACCACAAACCTATAATGGTTTTTGATAGAATATTGACTAGGCATGAAAGAAGGCATATGTAGTGTTTAAAATATTGAGCTACCTTCATTCAAGATTTGAACTAATCCAATTGGCCAGAAAAATATTAAAATTGATGGGGGTCCCCTCGTTACTTTTCTTAGACACCAATAAAATTGGTCAGGCCAGCAATGAAATCAATTAAATAACCATCACACTTGAAACACTCCTTAAACATCAATTGATTAATCGATTTAAGAAATAGATCAGCTATTGATTCATAACACTATGACTTAATATAATTTTTATGAGGGCTTTAATGGTCTCAAGCACATCCTAATTCAATCACAATGATGCATTATTATAGTTATATCTTAATAATCATAACAACTAATCATGGCATCTATTCATATATCTAAGATATGAAACTATAATCATTCAATATGATTATAACTAAGCATCTCAAGCATATCACATATGCATGAAGTTCTAATAACATGCATGAATACAAAATATTCTTTTTATGATTTTTCTTCTTAAGACATCACAATGGCACCCCTACATGCCATAAGAGTATCCTATTGAATAGGAAGAGAGGGTCTCTGAATCCTACTTGCTCTTATGATCGGATAGTCTGGTGATGATCCTCAATTAGAGTACTAAGCTACTAAGAAAATTCTATATGTATATCATGCATTTTATATTTAAAACATATCTGTAGGACATACTAGGATTTGGATGTTCAATAGGGTTCAACCCTTGAGCCGACTTGAAACAAACTAAAAACCCATGCTTGATCATAATCAAGATAATAATTTAATCTTTGATTATATAGATCAAGATAGGCTCTGATACCACTATTGAGTTTTGATGGTGCAACGAAAGGATTAGGTATTTAAAATTTTCATAAAAACATCCGATGCATCGGAAATCCTAATACCCAGAAACTCTTTACTATATCAATCAAAGTACAATAAAATAAATTTGGATCAGAAGAATACCTGTAATGCTAATCTAATTTTCATAAGATATCTAAGTGTCTATCCTTCAAGGATGATCCACACAAAAATTGAACCAAGAACAGCGCTCCTTCTTCACCTTGCTTCAAGAGTTCTAGCCACTAGAACTTGACTAGCCTCATATCGATCAGATTTCTCTAAAAAACTAACTCCACCCTCTCAGAACCTCCTCTGAACTTTTGATCCTCCTTTTTTAGGACCCTCACAATCTTTGTTAAGATTAGATAAGACTTTGTCTTAAATCTCAAAGCTTTGTCCTAAAACTAAGATAGGTTGTAAGAAAAAAAAGAGAGCAATGGAGACAAAATTAGAAACTCTTTCTGAATGCCTCGGACACCCAGTGCCCCAGCCAATTTATAGCCACTAGAGAGATGTCAAAAGAGAGGGATGCACTTCATCCAAAAGGCCTATCTAATCTGACTATCAGAGATAAGAGTTCCTTCAAACAGAAGGACTCTTATCAATGATACGTCGATCAGCACCCTGCTCTGCATGCATGACCAGAGAAGGGATATTTTTGCATCCCTTCTCAAATCAAAAAAATCTTTAAAAATAAATATGGATAGAAGATTTAATCTTATTTCTAGAACAATTAATGAGTAGATAAAAATTCTCACAAATGGATATATTCTCACATCCTTTCATGTGAAGTCTGATCACCATGCACACAGGCATGAGGAGAAACTTATGGCATCCGTTTAGCATCCAGATAAGTATGAAAAAAATTTAAAAAAATTATCAAAAATAGCTTGTCAAATTTGAAATATTATTACTAAAAATTATTCTATTTTAAAAATATTTGATGATGAGAAGAACTCTCCAAATCTTGGAGAGATGCGATACTTTTGTGCGCATGCTGAGACTTCCTTTCTTTTTCTAATTTTTCTCCACCCCAAAAATTTTAGAAAAAAATACATCTCATGCTTTAAGATGTGCACCAAGGGATGGAGGGTGATATAAACTATCACACACATCTTAATCCTATGCCAGAAGGACTCTTTTCTTCTGCCCACGCCAACACTTGTACGTAGTATGGGAAAAAATTCAGTGCAGGGGTAAAATGGTAATTTTAAAATTTTTTCAAAATTATGATTTTACAGTGAAAAAATATTAATTAATCTAATTAATTGACATAAATTTATCCTACATTAGGATCTAAATATGATATATAGCATGCATTCATTTAAATTTAAAATTCAAATTCGAACAGTAAACACTTTACTGTAATGTATTCAGAACATAATACCTTTGTACGGGTAGTAGATCGTCGCAATCTGATCACCGTCGGGAGAGTCTGGTCATCATGATGCAGCCACATAGTGTGTCTAGCCTCTGTGGATCATGCATCAGAATTCATCGATATGTAAACCTGATCGAAAAATCCCAACCAGTGGGACTCTTACCCCGGTACCCATAATGTGTGGAACTCGTGATCAGAGAATCCTGATTCTCGATCACTGAGTCCCAAACATGTAGGATTCTACATCAGCCATCAGATTAGATAAGAACCTCTAATGTGTGTGACCCCGCAGGTTCAAACCTAAGCCGGTAGCACAAGAACCAATTTCTGTACTAATCGAAGTGACCATCTAGCAATGATACCCGACGATCGGATAGATCGAATAGTCGCAATCGCAACACTCAGAACCTACATGAATATGGTTACTGTATAATTCATCCTTTTGACCTCTGTGTTTAGAATGATACAGGGTTAAACTGTCAACCCTGATCGGATCATCCGAATCATGCTCAACTCAAACAGTCCTATGACTCCTCACAAAGACTACCCTGGCCAAGGTTTTGCTAAATTGAAACACGACTGTACACAGCTCCTGAACTAGAGTGGTCAATCCCATCTTGACACATGCACCGACAAGTCAAGTACTTGACTACACCCAGCAGCCTTCCGTCACTGAATTAGAAATTCAGGTAGTCCAGTGCCTAAGTGCAGTGAGTTGCTTGCAAGTCACCGTGGCGGTCTCAGGTCGGAGGGACATTTATACCCATATTTCATCGGAGCAAATCTTGACAGCAGAAATAGCTCCGGAGTCGGTCACGTTCAGTGCAGATGTACCCTTACATCTCACCTGTATGCCATACCAGTGTCTCTACACTCATTGGTTAAGAGGACAACCAACCTATATAGCACGCAACGACCTATGCTTGATAAACATTGTCATCCTTGGTAAAAACATATCATTTGGTCACGAACAGATTTAAGGACTAAACGACAAATCCTTCTTTGTCGAGTCTAAATAGTTCTAAGGACTTCACCACAATATAAGAGTTCATTAGAAGATGAAACATTTTGTGATGAAAAATGCCAAAATAATTTTTATTAATTCATAATTCATGTACAAATACAAAAAATAAGCACAACCATCAACAGACTGACGATTGGCTTTGGGATACTATTCCTAATAATCTCCCACTTGGCCTAAAGCCAATCGGTGCAGTATCTAATACCCATCTTCGACTTGTAGTTGTCGAACTCCTTCACCGCAATGGCTTTAGTGAATGGGTCAGCCAGGTTCTCCTTTCTGTCGATCTTCAGAAGATCGACGTCACCTCGATCCACAATTTCTCGGATGAGATGGTAGCGGTGCAGAATATGCTTCGTCCGTTGGTGTGCCTTTGGTTCCTTCGCCTGAGCAATGGCTCCAGAGCTGTCACAGTAGAGCAGAACTGGACCAACAAGGGAGGGTGCTACTCCGAGCTCGATGATAAATTTTCTCAGCCACACCGCTTCTTTGGCAGCATCTGATACAGCGACATACTCCGCCTTGCAAACTGAATCAGCCACTGTGTGCTGCTTAAAACTTTTCCAGCAGATAGCCCCACCATTAAGGATAAAAATAAATCTCGATACACTTTTACTGTCATCATGATCAGACTGAAAACTAGAGTCTGTAAACCCTATAAGTCTCAAGTCCGATTCACCATAAACAAGCCACTGGTCCTTAATATTTCTTAAATACTTCAGGATGGTTTTAACAACCTTCCAGTGATTCTCCCCTGGATCAGATTGGTATCTACTCACTACCCCTAGTGAGTATGCCACATCTGGTCGTGTACATGTCATGGCGTACATGATAGATCCCACTGCCGAAGCATATGAAATCCTACCCATACGCTCTCTCTCTTGAGGTGTTGTCGGATAATCCCTCTTCGAGAGAGAAATTTCATGGCCTATCAAAAGATAGCCTTTCTTGAAATTCTCCATGCTGAACCTCTTCAGCATAGTATCAATGTACGTGGACTGGGATAAGCCAAGCAACCTTTTAGATCTATCCCTATAGATCCTCATCCCTAGGATGTAGGAAGCTTCTCCCAGATCCTTCATGGAGAACTGTGACGATAGCCAAATCTTTATTCTCTGTAACGTAGGGACATCATTCCCGATTAAGAGAATGTCATCCACATACAATACAAGAAATACTACTACTGGACCATTAGCCCACTTATAAATGCATGGCTCTTCTCCGTTCTTAACGAAGCCATACGTCTTGATCGTCCTATCAAAATGTATGTTCCAACTTCGGGATGCCTGCTTAAGTCCATAAATGAACCTCTGTAGTCTGCACACCTTAGACTCATCAGTGGATGTGAATCCTTCAGGTTGTATTATATACACCTCTTCATCCAGCTCTCCATTTAGGAAAGCTATCTTCATATCCATCTGTCAGATTTCATAGTCTAGATGGGTAGCTATCGCAAGCATAATCCGAATGGATTTGAGCATTGCCACAGGAGAAAATATCTCGTCATAGTCTATACCATAACGTTGATGATATCCCTTGGCAACCAGACGGGCTTTGTAGGTTTTCACCTTTCCGTCTGTGCCTCTCTTCCTCTTGAAGACCCACTTACACCCTATGGGTTTTACTCCTTCGGGTGGATCAACCAATGTCCACACATCATTGACCTTCATGGACTCCATTTCGAATTTCATGGCCTCCAGCCATTTTTCAGAGTCGGGTCTCTGCATTGCATCCATGTAGGTGATCGGATCCTCATCATTTTCATCAAGGTCGATAGGATCACCATCCTAAACCAAGAAATCATAGTATCTGTTCGGTTGACGTGGTACTCTATCAGATCGCCTTAAGGGTGCTTGAACAATGGGCTCCGGATCTGATCTAACCAAATCCGGTTCAGGTTCAACAACTTGTGTCGATTTTTTCACCTACTGAACTTCATCAAGTTCGACCTTAGAGGCAACAGTCCCTTCATCAAGGAACTCCTTTTCCAAAAAGATTGCCTTAAGACTGACAAACACTTTTTGCTCATCAGCTAGGTAGAAGTAATACCCTTTGGTCTTTTTTGGGTACCCTATAAAATTACACTTGTCAGACCTAGGTCCAAGCTTGTCCGTAATTAAACGTTTAATATAAGCCAGACACCCCCAAACCCTAAGGTGTGAGAGTACTGGCTTACGTCCTATCCATATCTCATATGGTGTTTTGGTTACAGACTTACTCGGAACCCTATTTAGAAGGTAACAAGCCGATTCGAACGCATATCCCTAGAGGAAGATCGGCAGACCAGCAAACCCCATCATGGATCGAACCATGTCCAACAAGGTCCGATTTCTCCTTTCAGATACACCATTATGTTGTGGTGTTCCAAGAGGAGTCCACTGAGAGAGAATCCCATTCTCTCCAAGATATGTCAGAAAATCATTGGAAAGGTATTCACCTCCTCGATCAGATCGAAGAGCTTTAATACACTTTCCAGTTTATTTTTCTACCTCATTTCGGAATAGTTTAAACATTTCAAATGACTCTGATTTATGCTTCATTAAATAGACATACCCATACCTTGATAGGTCATCTGTGAAGGTTATGAAGTAGAAATATCCACCTCTTATACTTGAGCTCATGGGTCCACATACATCAGAATGTACCAGAGCCAAGAGTTCACTGGCTCGCTCACCTTTTTCAGTAAAAAGTGACTTGATCATTTTACCAAGAAGACTGGACTCACAGATTGGAAGTGATTCACAATCACCTACTTCAAGAATTTCTTCTTGAGCCAACTTGTTTATCCTATTCTTATTGATATGACCTAGCCTACAGTGCCAAAGATAGACTTCTGACACATTATCTATTCTAGGGCATTTATCGAAGGTTTGAACCATATTAACAGGTGATGATAGAAAGTAAATTCTATTATTAAGTTGTCCAACAAACATTGTAACACCATTCAAAATGATATTGCAAATGTTTCCTTTTATTAAAAATTGATAACCGTTCATGGCCAAAAGGCCTACAGAAATAATATTTAACAAAAAGCTTGGACAATAGTGACATTCACTCAGAATTACGTTTCAAAAATTGATTACAAGGTTCATAATTCCTAATGCTAGAACTGGAACTCTGCTTCCATCTCCAACGTTCAAGAATCTCTCACCTTCATCAAATCTCCTACTGACCTGCAAACCCTGCATCGAATTGCAAATATGATAAGGGCTTCCGGTATCCAATACTCAGGCAGTAGTATCACAAATAGAAAAGTTGCAAGGTGTTATCATATAAGTACCTTGTTTCTTTTTCGGCCTGTTCGGGTCCAGGGAAGCAATGTATAGAGGACAGTTCCTCTTCCAGTGCCCCTGCTTCATACAAAAGGAGCACTCCGCCTGGCTCTGGTCGGGCTTGCGCTTCTTGGTCTGACCTTGTGCAGATGTCCCAGCATGCAGCTGCACCTTCTTATTCTTCTTCTTCTTGTTCTTCTTCTTCCCTTTCTTAAAGCGTCGACGACTAGAAGAAGACCCTCCCACAACATTCACCGACTCCTTATGGAGCTGGTGATCCTTCTCAAAGTTCTGCAGCAACCCCAACAAACCGTGGTAGTTCACTGCAGGCTTTGTCATCTGAAAATGAGTAAGGAAGGGGAGGAAGGACTTGGGCAATGAATTAAGGATCACATCCTTACCGAGCTGCTCGTGTAAGGGAAAGCCCAGTTTAGTTAGGCGCTCAATTATTTCGATCATGTACAGTACATGATCAGTGACTGAGGCTCCATCCCTCATCCGAGCATTGAAAATGGCATAACTAGTTTTATGCCTTTCAACGTCGTCAGGCATGCCAAAGGAGTCATTCAACATTTGAAGCATCTCTTGTGGCTGGGTGTTCTTGAACCTGCGGTTGAACTCATCATTCATTGCCGCCAGCATAATGCACCGAACGGTGGTGCGGTCGTTGAGCCACTTCTGATAAGTGTCTCAGATCGTCCCTCTAACGTTCAGGGCTGGCTCCTCAGGTGCCGGATCCGTTACTACATAAAGGATCCGCTCATGCTCAAGGATGATTTTTAATTTTCGATACCAGCTATCGAAATTAGGTCCCATGAGCTTGTCATTATCTAATAATGACCAGAGGGATAGGGTAGTGGCCATAGCTGCATAAAGGAAAATCAAACCTCTATTAGTACATAAATTATAAATACTAAAGACTAGGACTTTAGTCTAAAGTTTCTCCCAGTATTTTTACGAACTGGTAGCCTCAACCTCCAACTCGAGGAATTACTTTAATTTTTTAGTGGGTATTAGAATCCACACAGACTACACACGAGCCCAACTTTGGTTGGTCAACCCATGTGCATCTATAGGTAGATTCATAACCAGTTGTTTCTCTAAACAACTTCTAGTAATTGATTTTGCCCCAGAACCTAATTAGTAGGCTTTGGCCTCCACTGAAAAGATCTGGTTAGGTCCAACCATTAACATGATTTGATTTGGTGAATCGGACCAATAAATGATCAGGCCCGACTTTGGCCGGCCAACCTGACCACCATCAGAAAGACTCAAACCAAATTATCATATTATGAATGATAATTCCATTAGTCAATAAGCACCAGGCCTTTGGGCCTCCAATGATTATTAAACTAATGGACTCATTATCACTCACTTAATGGGAGGCAATGACATAGTTATTGTTGGGTATAAAATACCCACAGCCGAAGTCCTCAGCAGAATCAGCTCCAGGAGGACTATGCCCGGACTCCTACGGGAACTGGGCTCCGATCGTAACATCAACTTCAGGAGGACTCCGCCCGGACTCCTACGGGAGCCGGGCTCTGTCCTCAACGTCAACTGTCGGTAAGCCTTGTCCAGACTCCTACGGGAGCCGGACTTCGCCTTTGACTTTCATTGCAGGAAGACTCCACCCGGACTCCTACGGGAGCCGGGCTTCGTCCTTGACTCCAACGGCTGCAGACAGACTCTGCCCGGCTCCCACGGGAGCCGGACTCCGCCCACGACTCCAACCTCAAGGGGGACTCCGCCCGGACTCCCACGGGAGCCGGGCTCCGTCGCCAACTTCGACTGCCGGTAAGATCCGTCCGGACTCCTACGGGAGCCGGACTTCGCACCTGATTTTGATTGCAGGGGACTCCGCCCGGACTCCTACGGGAGCCGGGCTCCGTCCTCAACATCAACTGTCGGTAAGCCTTGTCCGGACTCCTTCGGGAGCCGGACTTCGCCTTTAACTTTAATTGCAGGAAGACTCCGCCCGGACTCCTACGGGAGCCGGGCTTCATCCTCGACTCCAACGACTGCAGACAGACTTCGTCCGAACTCCTACGGGAGCCAGACTCTGCCGACAACTTCAACCGCAAGTAGACTCCGCCCGGACTCCTACGGGAGCCGGGCTCCATCCTCAACATCAACTGTCGGTAAGCCTTGTCCGGACTCCTACGGGAGCCAGACTTTGCCTTTGACTTTCATTGCAGGAAGACTCCGCCCGGACTCCTACGAAAGCCGGGCTTCATCCTCGACTCCAACGGCTGCAGACAGACTTCGTTCGGACTCCTACGGGAGCCAGACTCCACCGACAACTTCAACCGCAAGTAGACTCCGCCCGGACTCCATCCTCAACGTCAACTGCCGGTAAGCCTTGTCCGGACTCCTACGAGAGCCGGACTTCACCTTTGACTTTCATTGCAGGAAGACTCCGCCCGGACTCCTACGGGAGCCGGGCTTCGTCCTTGACTCCAATGGCTGCAGACAGACTCCGCCCGGACTCCCACGGGAGCCGGACTCCGTCCACGACTCGGACCTCAAGGGGGACTCCTCCCGGACTCCCACGGGAGCCAGGCTCCGTCGCCAACTTCGACTGTCGGTAAGATCCGTCCGGACTCCTACGGGAGCCGGACTTCGCACCTGATTTTGATTGCAGGGGACTCCGCCCGGACTCCTACGGGAGCCGGGCTCCGTCCTCAACATCAACTGCCGGTAGGCCTTGTCCGGACTCCTACGGGAGCCCGACTTCGCCTTTAACTTTAATTACAGGAAGACTCCACCCGGACTCGTACGGGAGCCGGGCTTCGTCCTCGACTCCAACGGCTGCAGACAGACTTCGTCCGGACTCCTACGGGAGCTGGACTCCACCGACAACTTCAACCGCAAGTAGACTCCGCCTGGACTCCTACGGGAGCGGGGCTCCATCCTCAACATCAACTGCCGGTAAGCCTTGTCCGGACTCCTACGGGAGTCGGACTTCGCCTTTGACTTTCATTGCAGGAAGACTCCGCCCGGACTCCTACGGGAGTCGGGCTTCGTCCTCGACTCCAACGGCTGCAGACAGACTTCATCCGGACTCCTACGGGAGCCGGACTCCATCGACAACTTCAACCGCAAGTAGACTCCGCCCGGACTCCTACGGGAGCCAGACTCCGTCCTCAACGTCAACTGCCGGTAAGCCTTGTCCGGACTCCTACGGGAGCCGGACTTCGCCTTTACTTTCATTGCAGGAAGACTCCGCCCGGACTCCTACGGGAGTCGGACTTCATCCTCGACTCCAACGGCTGCAGACAGACTTCGTCCAGACTACTACGGGAGCAGGACTCCATCGACAACTTCAACCGCAAGTAGACTCCGCTCGGACTCCTACGGGAGTCGGGCTCCGTCCTCAACATCAACTGCCGGTAAGCCTTGTCCGGACTCCTACGGGAGCCAGACTTCGCCTTTAACTTTAATTGCAGGAAGACTCCGCCCGGACTCCTACGGGAGTCGGGCTTCATCCTCGACTCCAACGACTGTGGACAGACTTCGTCCGGACTCCTACGGGAGCCGGACTCCACCGACGACTCCAACCTCAAGGGGGACTCCGCCCGGACTCCTATGGGAGCCGGGCTCCATCCTCAACATCAACTGCCGGTAAGCCTTGTCCGGACTCCTACGGGAGCTGGACTTCGCCTTTGACTTTCATTGCAGGAAGACTCCGCCTGGACTCCTACGGGAGCCGGGCTTCGTCCTCGACTCCAACGGCTGCAGACAGACTTCGTCCGGACTCCTACGGGAGCCGGACTCCACCGACAACTTCAACCGCAAGTAGACTCCGCCCGGACTCCTATGGGAGCCGGGCTCCGTCCTCAACATCAACTGCCGGTAAGCCTTATCCGGACTCCTACGGGAGCCGGACTTTGCCTTTGACTTTAATTGCAGGAAGACTCCGCCCGGACTCCTACGGGAGACGGGCTTCGTCCTTGACTCCAACGGCTGTAGACAGACTCCGCCCGGACTCCCACGGGAGCCGGACTCCGCCCACGACTCCAACCTCAAGGGGGACTCCGCCCGAACTCCCACGGGAGTCGGGCTCCGTCGCCAACTTCGACTGCCGGTAAGATCCGTCTGGACTCCTACGGGAGCCGGACTTCGCACCTGATTTTGATTGCAGGGGACTCCGCCCGGACTCCTACGGGAGCCGGGCTCCACCCGCGACTTCAACTCCGAGAGAACTCCGCCCAGACTCCTACGGGAGCCAGACTCCGTCATCAGCCCCGACCGCTGCCGAACTTCAACCGACGGATCTGCACTCCCAGGCAGGCCACAATAACGGCCACGATCCTGCTCCACTTCCTGCGGCAGATTCTGCGCAGCTCCATCACTCCCTGACAGGCCGCAGTAATGGTCACAGCACTGCTCCACTTCCTACGACAGATCTCGTGCAGCTCCACTACTCCCTAGCAGGCCACAATAATGGCCACGATCCTGCTCCACTTCCTGCGATGGATACCGCACGATTCTCCCATCCGCTGGCAAGTCGCGACAACAGACGCCGCTCCACTCCCCACGGCAGACTCCACGTGGCACACCCCAATGATAGCCACGGGTCCACTCCACTACTCTTCGCAGCAAACTCCGCCTGACCCTGGGCAACCCACTGCCAGACGGTTACAGGTGTCGCTATCAGGCTACTGCCCCCTCCGCCTATAAAAGGGGGCTCCAGATACATTATTCGATAAGCTCTCATCTTTCATCTAAAAACTCTGCTAAATTCTCCGTTCGAGCACTCCATTCTTGTTGAGGCAGAGAACTGACTTGAGCATCGGAGGGTCTTGCCGGAGCAACCCCACCTCCGGTTTAGACTTCCTTTGCAGGTCCCGACGGCGACCGCGACTTCCTCGACTCCAGCTTCTCCGGTGCAAGCGGATTTTTGCACCAACAGGATTGGCGCTAGAGGAAGGGCCTGTGTCTTCGCAGTACCCTTGTTCTTAAAGGAGCGCTCAACGGAGCCACCTCCGATCGTTTCCTCCGACACCCACTCCCTGTCTCCCCCTCGGGATCCTTACTCGATGCCTCCCCGCAAGGTGTCCACGCGACGGTCCACGGCCTCCGCGGCCAGATCTCAGGCTCCGGCCTCCCCTCCTGTTTCTCAACCTCCTCCTCCTCCCCCTCCAGCGGCGACGGTCGGTGCGAAGCAGTTTGACCTGCTGGCGCAGCAGGTCAATGGCCTCACAGAAGCCTTGCAGGCTATGCAGCAGCAGCAACCGCAGGCATCAGCATGCCTGGAAAGGGTATCCCCGGAACACCAGGATCCTGCGACAGGGCACGCCACCTGGGCCAGCCACCCCGTCCTTCTTGGGAAAGCGAACCCGAGGGTGGAGAGCCCTCAATCAGACCACGACTCCACCCCTAGAAGATCCCTGCCCCCATTCTGTCAGAGGACCCTCGAGACTCGAAGTAGAGAGGATTTTCTGGACCGAAGGCTCCAGGAGATGAACCGGTGGATCGAAGAACTCCGCCATGCGCCCCCCGCTTATGGTGAGGATATTTGTACTGACCCTCCCTTCTCCCAAATGATCATGCAGGAACCGATCCCACCAAACTTCAAGCCTCCCCAGTTCGAAAGCTACGACGGGACTTCAGACCCGGTTGATCATCTGGAGACCTTCCGGACGATGATGTTGCTTCACGGTGCTCCTGATGCCATTTTATGCCGGGCCTTCCCGTCCACCTTGAAGGGAGCGGCGAGGAACTGGTACTCGGCTTTGAAATCGGGTACCATCTTTTTCTTCGATCAAATGAGCCACCAATTTGTGGCCCACTTTGTCAGCAGCCGGCGCCCTCGGAAGGGTTCGGAGTCCCTCATCAACATCAAGCAAAGGGAAGGGGAGTCCATTCGGGCCTACATCAACCGCTTCAACATCGCGGCGCTGGAGGTCCGGAACTTGGACCAATCAATCGCAATGGCCGCCCTGAAGGGTGGCCTTCAGAAGAATGATCTTTTGTTCTCCCTGGAGAAGAAGTATCCCAGGAATTTTGCTGATTTGCTGGCCCGGGCCAAAGGATACGCCCGAGCGGAAGAAGCCTTCAAAATGAAGGATGAAGAGACGGCGAGGGAGCGGCAAGCGGGAGACTCGAGTAAGCCCGCAATTGAAAAAAGGCCAAAGGAAGCCCGACTGCGTTCTCGATCCCCTCCTGGGCATAAGTGCGCCCATACTCCACCCCAGGCGCACAGGTAGAGAAGCCCGGATCGTGGGGTTCGGCGGGGTTCCCCACCAGGGAGATTCTGCAACTACGCCCCCCTCAACGCCTCGAAGGCCCAGGTATTGATGGAGGTCAGGGAGCAGCTCCCTAGGCCGGAGAGGATGCGCACACACCCCGGGAAGTGCAACCCCAACAAGTTCTGCCTCTACCACGGCCACGACACAAAGGAATGCATCCAACTCCGGGACGAGATCGAGGAGCTCATTCGGCGAGGTCGACTCGACAGGTTCATCCGATGCAGGCTCGAGGGTAGAGGAGATCGGCCAAGGACCCTTCCACAGCCTGAACCGTCAAGAAGGGAGGAGCAACCCGGGGACCGGCCTTCCATCGGGACCATCGACTCCATCACCGGAGGGCCTCAAGGAGGAGCGGACCACCCACGACCGTGGAACTCAAAAAATCTATAAATGTATCACTTATGATTTCACCTTGAATCTAAATTTCTTTCTACTTGACGTACTCTTTCCATCTGGCGTGGATTTATTACGACTAGATATGACCCCTCCAAATGCTTGAAGCAAAGTTATGCTGGGAACGGGGGAGAACCCCATCCAAACATACCTAAAATGAAAGTCCGACTATCTCAAAATTGGATGGGGGGAGAGGCCTTACAATGCCCTAATGTGCCCCCACAGCCATGTCAGGAACAGGAGGAGAACCTCGTCCTAACATGAGCAAAGTCGAAGGCCCGGTTCTTTTAGACCGGATGGGGGGAGAGGCCTTACAGCACCCTAATGTGCCCCCACAGCCATGTCAGGAACAGGAGGAGAACCTCGTCCTGACATGAGTAAAGTCAAAGGCCCAATTCTTTTAGACCAGATGGGGGGAGAGGCCTTACAGCGCCCTAATGTGCCCCCACAGTCATGTCAGGAACAGGAGGAGAATCTCGTCCTGACATGAGCAAAGTCAAAGGCCCGGTTCTTTTAGACCGGATGGGGGGAGAGGCCTTACAGCGCCCTAATGTGCCCCCACAGCCATGTCAGGAACAGGAGGAGAACCTCATCCTGACATGAGCAAAGTCAAAGGCCCGGTTCTTTTAGACCGGATGGAGGGAGAGGCCTTACAACGCCCTAACGCGCCCCCACAGCCAAGCCGGGAATGGGAGGAGAACCTCACCCTGGCTCGAGCAAAGTGGAAAGCCCAGACTCCTAAGGGAGCCGGGCTCCGCCCACGACACCAAGGAAGACTCCACCCAGACTCCTACGGGAGCCGGGCTCCGCCCACAACGCCAAGGAAGACTCCACCCAGACTCCTACGGGAGCCGGGCTCCGTACACGACGCCAAAGAAGACCCCACCCGGACTCCTACGGGAGCCGGGCTCCCCCCGTGACTTCTGCGACAAGGGCTGATGGTGGCGAAACCAGGCCGCTCAACAAGATCGGATGAGAGGAAAAGGCCCCTCAGCGGCACCTCCTCGCTTCTATGCAACCCCGTGAAAAGTGGGGGGAGGGCCCTCACTCTGAGAAGAGGAGGAAAATTAAAAAGGAAGGATGACGAACTACGACGGGAACAGATGAAGGATGAACTGCACCAAAAGACCTAAAGGACTTCATCCCAACTGAAATGGGGAGTTCCTACCGAACACCTCCGACCTCTAAAAAGACTTTCGACACCGGTCAGGAAGACAACGACATCCCCGAAGTAATGCAGAGCCCGGACGGCCAAGCTCGGGCTTGCGGCCATGTACGACGAGAAAGACGAGCTAACGCATTGACGACCGGGCGCCCCCCAACGACGTCTACATCAGACAGGTCAAATGACAAGAAAAGTTCGACGGACGATAATTTAGTACAACGTGCGGACGAGGTAACACAAAACACCCTTTTCATTCCATTTTCGATATACACGCTACAAAGCCCGGAAGGCCAAGGAAATAAAGGCAAAATGATAAAAGGAGAAGTAAATACATGAAAAGACAGAAAGACGAAAAGAGCTCTAAGGAGGCCCTGCTCCCTCCGACCTAGAATTATCTACTCCATCCCTTAACCAGGACTGCCTTAGATTCTCAATTTCTTCTTCTAGCTCTCCCCTTTTCTGCAGCGTGTCCTGGAGCGCCCGACGAAGTCGCTGGCTTTCGACCTCCGCCTCTCGACGCCTCTTCCTCAAGACCTCAGATTCTGCCTCCGCGTCCGCGACGGCCCGCTGCTCGTATGCCAGTTGGATCTTCAGTTGTTGCAGCTCAGCTGTCTTTTCTCCAAGGGAGACAGAAATTTCCTCAACGGTGCCTCTTAGGGCTTGGAGCTCATCAGAATCTCGGGCGGAAGTAAGCTGTGCCCTGCTAGCCAGCTGCCTCTGGAGACGGACGACTTCGTCGGCCGCCGCCCTGAATCTCCCTTTATATTCTTCCACCTGCCTGTGCCAGCTAGCCCAATGCACGTCGTGGCTCACCTCGGCATCCTGAAGCTGCCGCTGAAGGTCGGAGACCTTCTTCGACCACTTCTGGTCATTGTCGACCCGGGCCAAGAGCCGGGATGAATTTCCTTCCAGCTGGCCGATCTTCCCCTTCGTAGCTGACAGTTCCACCTTGAGGGCGCTGATCCTGGCGGCCTGGGCCCAAATTCGGTCGCTGGCGCTCTTCTTGCATTCCTTGAGTTCCTTCGTGAAGTCCGCCTTCCTCCGGCTATACTCCATGATCCCCTTCACGTGGAGATTCTGAAAGTGGGTGGCCTCAGCGGTGGCTTCAGAATGACCCTCTCTCAACCTGCGGAGCTCGCCTTCCATCTTCTTTAACTTCTTTGTCAGTCGCTGGATCGTCAATTTCAGCGGGACCCCCAGGGGCAGGGGGAGTGCTTCTGTAGGACACTGCCATCAGAAGGCAAAAGCGTCAAAGCACGACTCATTGCAGGAAGAAGAACAGAGAGAAGGAGGAGGGGGAGGAGAAGCCGTCCGCATCAAGAAATTCAACTTTATTGATTGGATGATTTTGAAGACAAACAGAAAAGAAAAATTGCGACAAAATAAAGGTACAAGATCGGAGGTCTCAGACCTCGGGGGTGGGGGTTGGAGAACTCAGCATCCCCGGCAAGGGGAATGCGACAACAGTGGCGGCTGGCGAGGGACCGGTCTCGTCTTCAGACTCCTCGCCTAGGAAGCTGAGGTCGAGCTCTGAAAATTTTCTGACCATCTTCTCTTGGCAGAGCTCGAACCCCTTTATGAATGCTTCCTGGCCAAATTGGACCTTCAGGTCCCTCATCTCCGTGGAGGCCTTGAATTCCTCTACCGCAGGGGCTCTGGCCTCCGAGACCAGGACCGAAATTTGCTCGGCCAAGTTGGCGACCTCGGCCTCCGCCTTTCTCGCCGATTCCTCCAAGGTCTGCCTCTCCTCCTCCCGGGCTCATTTCTCTCTCTCCAGGGCCTCCTGGAGGGTGACTATTTCGGCCGTCTTTGCTTGGAGGCAAGCAACCTCGGCCTGACAGTGTTCCTCCACCTGGAGGATGTCTCTCCTCGCATGGCTCACCGCCTCGATATAGGCGAGGAGCTGGTGCCCAATCTGCAAGGGCGGCTAGGGAATTAGAATAAAGGCCGAATAGCCATGGAAATGAAGATTCACTTACCTCAAGGAAGGACCCCAAAGAGTCCCAGGCCCACTGCTCAAGATCGATGCGGTCGATCCTCTCAACGACGTCAGGTAGAATGCAGCCGTCGATCAGCCGCCTGATCAAGTCCCTATTGTTGAAGGGATTCTCCGACCCCTCTTCAGAGCAGAGGGACTCGTCCGCGGTAGTTCGGCAGCTACTCGCCCTGCGGGCCACCGATTTCCTTCTTTTCCTCTCGGCTATGGGTGCCTCCGTGGAGCGGACCCCCGAAACGGGGGCCCCAGTCGACGGACTCCTCGAGGAGGCCCGGGGGGTCGTTGGCTCGGCATCCGAAGGAATGTCAATGGCCGGAGCCACCTGGACAGGTGCAGCTAAGCTCGACTCCTCCGCCCTGGCCCTCTTCGCCGATCCGGAGGTCGCAGCACCCTTTCTTTTGTGGGCCCTAAGGCCCCTGGCAAGCATCCGCGCTGCTTCGGCGTCCATTCTTAAAAAAATAAAAAAAAAAAGAAAGATAGAAAAAGAGAAAAAGAGAGAGAGAAAAGGAAAAAAAAAAAGAGAAAAGAAAGAAAGAAAGAAAGAAACAGAGGGGAAAAAGAGAGAGAAGGAAGAAGAGGTAAAAAGAGAAAGGAAAAGAAGAAAGGGATGAAAAGAGAAGATAAGGTAAAAGATGAATACTCGCTGGATCCTGGGGACTCAGGCCGATGTTGAAAAGAAATTGCTCCCTCAGAAGATTGGGAAGGGAAGGAGCGGAGTAAGCTAGAAGCTTCCGGGCAGCCTGGAGGTCATCCTCTCCCAGGCTGGGGGCCCGACGGACAGAATCCCTCAGAGAGCCCCAAGGGGGCAGGCCCAGTCTCAAGGTCGGGCAGTGGACGAAGAGATATTTTCCCTTCCAATTGCGGATTGAAGAAGGGGCACCTTTCAGCAACCCCTTCTTGCCGAACTGGGGGGAGAAGTACCACCAGTCCTTCACCGAAGGATGGCGCTTGAAAGTATAAAAGTGCCTAAAAAGGGAGAGGGACGGTTGGACCTTGACTACGTGGCAAAGGGAGAGAAATCCTATCAAAAACCTAAAAGAATTCGGGGCCACGGAAGCCAAGGAGATGTCTAAGAAGCGGAAGAGGGCAACAACAAAGGGAGGAAGCGGAAGCCGGAGTCCGGCACGGAACGCTTCCTGGTACAGACAAAAACGACCAGATGGGGGAGTGCTGGCCTGGTCAGAAGGGCCAGGCAGCTCCAGGTCGTACTCCGGAGGAACTCCATACTGAACCCTTATCAGAAGGAGTTCCTTCGAGGTCACGAAACATGGAATGGCCCCCGGTGCAAAAACCGGGCGGAGCCCAGCCCCAGACGCAGGTTCGTCTACAGAGCAGGGGACCTAGGGGTTTGAGGCGGAAGAGCTCCCGAAACTGCAGGGAGTGGAAGAGCCGGATGACATTTCGGGTAGTTTCGAAGGAGGGCTCTAAAGGTCCCTAAGAAGACGGACAGGATGGCGAACGAGAGGCCACAGGAAACTAACTCGGAGGGTTGCAAAAAATAATGACAGAGAAGAAGTCCCTAGGCGGTCGGAAGAAGGTTGAAGGTGCTGGAACTAACCTATATCGCTCTGAGGGACCAGAGGGACGAAGACAGGGATGATTTGGAAGACACTTACGGCTCGAGAAGATGCCCACTGAAATAGGGCTCTCGAAGAGAAGGCAGACACTGATAGAAACTCTGGAACGAAATAGGGCACCTAAAGGTGGGAGGATGGGTTTAAATAGACCCTGAGATCCGGTGCCATAATGATCACGAATCTCCCCAAGCCAGTCCACACCCGGCACGTGTCCCACTCCCCCCGACGGGCGGCTAAAAGTGGCTGACGGATCAGTAGGGCCATTATGGCACCGTACCTGGGCCAGTGTACCGGTGAGAATTTCGAAGGGACCCCTCGTATCGCCCCGATTCGAAAAGACTCCAGCACGCGCATATTTAATGCCAAAATATCTGGGGGCGATAGTGTGCAGAATTCGAGGGGACGGTTTCGACTGTGCCCATCTCTCTGTACTTCCTTCGTTCAAAATTCAAACTCGAAAGTAGGGGGACTGGTGTTGGGTATAAAATACCCACAGCCGAAGTCCTCAGCAGAATCAGCTCCAGGAGGACTACGCCCGGACTCCTACGGGAACCGGGCTCCGATCGTAACATCAACATCAGGAGGACTCCGCCCGGACTCCTACGGGTGCCGGGCTCCATCCTCAACGTCAACTGCCAGTAAACCTTGTCCGGACTCCTACGGGAGCCGGACTTCGCCTTTCACTTTCATTGCAAGAAGACTCCGCCCGGACTCCTACGGGAGTCGGGCTTCGTCCTCGACTCCAACGGCTGCAGACAGACTTCGTCCGGACTCCTACAGGAGCCGAACTCCGCCGACAACTTCAACCACAAGTAGACTCCGCCCGGACTCCTACGGGAGCCGGACTCCATCCTCAACATCAACTGCCGGTAAGCCTTGTCCGGACTCCTACGGGAGCTGAACTTCGCCTTTGACTTTAATTGCAGGAAGACTCCGCCCAGACTCCTACGGGAGCCGGGCTTCGTCCTTGACTCCAACGGCTGCAGACAGACTCCGCCCGGACTCCCACGGGAGCCAGACTCCGCCCATGACTCCAACCTCAAGGGGGACTCTGCCCGGACTCCCACGGGAGCCAGGCTCCGTCGCCAACTTCGACTGCCGGTAAGATCCGTCCGGACTCCTATGGGAGCCGGACTTCGCACCTGATTTTGATTGCAGGGGACTCCGCCCGGACTCCTATGGGAGCCGGGCTCCGCCCGCGACTTCAACTCCGAGAGGACTCCGCCCGGACTCCTACGGGAGCGAGACTCCGTCATCAGCCCCGACCGCTGTCGAACTTCAACCGACGGATCTGCACTCCCAGGCAGGCCACAATAACGGTCACGATCCTGCTCCACTTCCTGCGGCAGATTCCGCGCAACTCCATCACTCCCTGACAGGCCGCAGTAACGGTCACAGCACTGCTCCACTTTCTACGACGGATCTCGCGCAGCTCCACTACTCCCTGGCAGGCCACAATAATGGCCACGATCCTGCTCCACTTCCTGCGATGGATACCGTGCGATTCTCCCATCCGCTGTCAAGTCACGACAACAGACGCCGCTCCACTCCCCGCGGCAGACTCCACGTGGCACACCCCGGTGATAGCCACGGGTCCACTCCACTACTCTTCACAGCAAACTCCGTCTGACCCTGGGCAACCCACTGCCAGACGGTTACAGGTGTCGCTATCAGGCTACTGCCCCCTCCGCCTATAAAAGGGGGCTCCAGATACGTTATTCGATAAGCTCTCATCTTTCATCTAAAAACTCTGCTAAATTCTCTGTTCGAGCACTCCATTCTTGTTGAGACAGAGAACTGACTTGAGCGTCGGAGGGTCTTGCCGGAGCAACCCCACCTCCGGTTTAGACTTCCTTTGCAGGTCCCGGCGGCGACCGCGACTTCTTCGACTCCAGCTTCTCCGGCGCAAGCGGATTTTTGCACCAACAGTTATCAATATAACTTAATCATTTTTAGGGACCTAATAAATTTTGAGGATTTTATTAAAGGATAGATGAGAAGAAAATATCCAGCCAATTTCAATCCTCCCACTGACTTCACCAAGTCAGATTAAAAAAAATATATTTAATTAAAGCTGACATTAGGAGCACCTAAATCAGTCAAACTGATTTACCTAATGACATGGGTGAGCCCTAATCACCAAGTGATCTAATCAAAACCTAATTCACCAGGTTGGCCAGGTAAGTGAGATCAGTGGTGGGGATAAGCCATTAACTCGTCAGAGATCGAATCACTGCGAGTAGCTCCCACTTAAAAACCACTGGTCAAAATACCAAACTTACCTTAGACACCAACCGGTTCATTAGTTTTAATTTGATCAACTTATTAAATAGGGTTCCACCACGCAGCCATGAATTAATTCCATCTTGGTCTAGTTAAAGACATGGACCCATTCAACTACAACTATTGGAGTTGAGTCTAGAGTATCCTTGACCTAATCTAATTCAACTTTTGATTAGATTTGACCAATTACTCCAATTTAGTCCATTTCTTTAAGCTAACCTTAGGTCTAACCCAATTATGGACCTAATCCATCTAACCCATTGACCCACAAGTTTATGCAATTGTCTTAGGTCTTAATTCACAATTCTAGACCTACTAAACAATACTTAATTCTTTTAATTAAGTATTTGGACTGATGGGTCAGGATTTGGCATTTTGAAAATAATTTTTAAATTTGAAAGGTTTTATTTTTTGTTCACCAAATATGTTGACTCATTTCACAAATAGATCATCACATTTCATAAATAGCAATCCTATTGCTAATTACATAACAGAAAATAACTCAATCAAAATAAATCATGAATATTCCTTTAGATCTAATCTAACACATTCATGATAAATTTCATAATTGAACCTTTACAATTAATTTCTTTCGCTACTTCATCTGCATGGGATATAATTGCAGCGGCACCCCTACCGCCATAGGAGACCCTATCGAATGGGAGGAGAGGGCCTTTAAACCCTACTTTTCTCCTATGACCGGACGGCCATAGCAACCAACCCAATTCGATTACTTGCTACTTGGATCAAGTATATCTAAATATACCAATTTCAAATTTTAAATTTTAAATTTTAAATTTCAAATTTTAAATTTTGAATTTTAAATTTCAAACAAATTTCAAATTTTTGAATTTCAAATTTTGAATTTTAAATTTTGAATTTCAAATTTAAAATTTCACCCAAATTTCAAATTTCAAATTTTGAATTTCAAATTTTTGAATTTTGAATTTTGAATTTTGAATTTCAAATTTCAAAATTCAAAATTCAAATTTTGAATTTCAATTTTTGAATTTTGAATTTCGAACAACTTTCAAAATTCAAATTTCAAATTTTGAATTTCAAATTTTTGAATTTTGAATTTCGAACAACTTTCAAAATTTAAATTTTAAATTTTAAATTTTAAATTTTAAATTTAAACTTTTAGATTATAACTTAATCTATGCATGCAAATATATATATCATATCTAAGAACTTGCTTTGATACCATTTATGGGAAAAAATTTAGTGCAGGGGTAAAATGGTAATTTTAAAACTTTTTCAAAATTATGATTTTATAGTAGAAAAATATTAATTAATCTAATTAATTAATATGAATTTATCCTATACTAGGATCTAAATATGATATATAGCATGCATTCATTTAAATTTGAAATTCAAATTCGAACAGTAAACACTTTACTGTAATGTGTTCAGAACACAATACCTTTGTGCGGGTAGTAGATCGTCGCAATCTGATCACCGTCGAAAGAGTCTGATCATTGCAAAACAACCACATAGTATGTCTGGCCTCTGTGGATCATCCACATGAAGCTTCCGGTCTGATCGACTCCTCACAAGTGCTAGCTCGTTGTAGAGCTCTTTTGATGGTGGATGCTGATCGAACTCCTTCGATCGATGTCTATCGATTCTTCGGATGCTTTGGATCATCAACAGACGTGCTTGAGAGGATAATGAAGTTCTCTCTGAGATTTTGTGGGCTCACGACACTCGTAGCTCACTTTCTCACTTTCCGAACCCCAGGCTAAAACTCTAGGGAACTCACCGGAAACCTTGCACCCACTTTTCTTTCTTTTCTTTCTTTTTCTCTTGGAAGGATATGGACTTCCTTCTCACACACAAGACTTCTCACACCTTAGAATTTTTCTCCAAAAAACTTTTTCTTCTTGCACGCCCCACTCTTCTCCTCCTTTTATAACAACGTCAAACGTCTTATCCAAAAGAAAAGATAAAGATGAGTAATTGCACATTTGAATTCAAATGGACACCAACTCATCCGTTATCCACTAAAGGTGTGAGGCATGGCTTAAATTATGCATGGAGTGATTTCATGAGAAATATTTTCTCATGTAATAAATAGGGCGTAAAAAAAAAAAGATAAGGTGCAAAGATTGATTGCCCATTTAAATTCAAACATTATTTTGAATTTGAATGGCCAACCAATCATCCTTATCCATCCATTTGGCATATTAAAGTGGGGCATAGAGAGGGCTTAGTGTGAGAAAAAAATTCATGAGAAGTTTCTTCTCATGAATCCAAATGGGTGCAATGGAAGTGAGGTGGCGCATAGAGATTGGGTCAAGGTGGTTTAATTATTTAAACCAACCTAATTGAACCAAATAAGTTAGGTCCAATTAGAATAATTTAAATCCAACTTAATTAGGATTAATTAGGCTCAATAAAATCTTAATCAAATCAGGAATTGACTAAGCCCAACCCCTGATCAAATCAAGGACCAAACCATCTCGACGATTAGGTCAACTCTTAACCTAATCGGGTCAAACCCAACTGAATCCAATTCAATTGAACTTGATCCAAAATAATTACTCAATCAAATTGAGTTAATTAATGATCAAATCACTAATTAAATCTCTCATAAATATTGAGTCCAAATTCGATGGGCAATCAGGCATCAGAATTCATCGATATGTAAACCTGATCAAAAAATCCCAACCAGTGGGACTCTTGACCCCGGTACCCATAATGTGTGGAACTCATGATCAGAGAATCCTGATTCTTGATCATTGAGTTTCAAACATGTAGAATTCTATATTAACCATCAGATCAGATAAGAATCTCTAATGTGTGTGACCCCGCAGGTTCGAACCTAAGCTGGTAGCACAGGAATCAATTCCTGTACTAATCGAAGTGATCATCTAGCAATGGTACCCGACGATCGGATAGATTGAATAATCACAATCGCAATACTCAGAACCTACATGAATATGGTTACTGTATAATTCATCCTTTTGACCTCTGTGTTTAGGATGACACAGGATTAAACTGTCAACTCTGATCAGATCATCCGAATCATGCTCAACTCAAACAGTCCTGTGACTCCTCACAAAGACTACCCTAGCCAAAGTTTTGCTAAATTGAAATATGACTGTACACAGCTCCTGAATTGGAGTGGTCAATCCCATCTTGACACATGCACTGACAAGTCAAGTACTTGACTACACCCAGCAGCCTTCCATCACTGAATTACAAATTCAGGTAGTCTAGTGCCTAAGTGCAGTGAGTTGCTTGCAAGTCACCATGATGGTCTCAGGTCGGAGGGACATTTATATCCATATTCCATCGGAGCAAATCTTGACAGTAGAAATAGCTCCAGAGTCAGTCACGTTCAGTGCAGATGTACCCTTACATCTCATCTGTATGCCATACCAGTGTCTCCACACTCATTGGTTAAGAGAACAACCAATCTATATGGCACACAATGACCTATGCTTGATAAACATTGTCGTCCTTGGTAACAACATATCATTTGGTCGCGAACAGATTTAAGGACTAAATGACAAATCCTCCTTTGTCGAGTCTAAATAGTCCTAAGGACTTCACCACAACATAGGAGTTCATTAGAAGATGAAATATTTTGTGATGAAAAATACTAAAATAATTTTTATTAATTCATAATTCATGTATAAATATAAAAAATAAGCACAACCATCAACAGGCTGACGATTGGCTTTGGGACACTATTCCCAACATGCAGAACCTATTTTGTGCCAAAAGTCCTTCACAACTTGGACTCTTCATAATTGGTGTTAAAATAAAATGTGATACTCTAATTTAAGCTTTTTCTAGGTGGTACAATCTAACCCAAATATTCACCAAATTGGGCTAGCTAATTAGCAAGGGATGAGACCAAATTGACCTCCAAAGGAGTAAGGGTTCCACACATGCTAGCATGCTTACCGGAGCCCTGATTGAATCCAAAATTCCAATCAATCTTTTTCAAAAAGGTATTTGGCCAATTTTTATATGTGTGTAATCCATTGGGTTCCACATCTAGCTAGAACTAAGTTCAGGTACAAGTTGACCAAATTTGATTAGATTTCAATCTAATCGATTTAGGTCCAATCGAGCTAACCCGAGTTCAACAATTATAATCCTTTCTAAATGGCGATTGAATTAAACTCTTTAATTTGATCAAAAACCTACAAATCAAGATTGACATTTAGTAACATATCATGACTATTCAGAAAATATAAAATTTTGATAAAAATATCAAATATATCTTTCAGTGGTAAGTTACCATACAATTCAATTATTCGATCATCCCTGCACCCTGAATATGTTCATGAATATGAAATTATGTCAAACTCAAACACATATTCATATCGATTCTCAATTAACCAATGATGACTCCAATGAAGAAGTATTAGAAACTCTTTCTAATCTTCTTTTTGCTTTTGATCAAAAAATTTTTTTCAAGTCATCTAGCATTGAGAATACACAGGATGCGATCTCCTCTTACTAGGAGTGATCGATTCCATGTTGACCTACCTACAACCTCCATATATACTCTACCATATTCAGAATACCTCGTACATGTCTTAATGCCATGCTTAGGTATGAACCAAAAAATGGGTTCATGTGTATAAGATTTTATGGTGGTCTCAGATCTAAGGATCACTTGCACAACTCCCACTTAGAGAACCATCTTTGACATGCAAGTAAGGCTTCCATAAGATGTTCTCTTTCATCGAGTCAATTCAGTGGACTCATTTTTTAAATGAGCACCCACATTCTTGTATTAGTATCCCACACAAGTGGCCAGTGAGATCTGTAACCCTCTCCATTGAGCATACATAGGTTGTGCCAGTCTATCCAGAATATTGATCTCTGACTCAATGCTCCTACGATCAGGAATGTTTAAGATTAGGGTTTTAGGATTTTAGATTTTACTAGCATGACCCATTCATGTCTCCTAAAACCATTGTCCTAATCTTTGGGGTTCATCATAATCTTAGACATAATAAGATGCAGCTAATATGATGAATCAATACTTCAAATAATAAATGTCATTTCATGAGTTAAAAAATTATAAAGAAAAGTTTCATCGCAACACACTTGCGATTGGCTTATAGGGCACTCTTCTTTCAGACCGAAGCCATAGAAATCAAGATGTTGAAGTTGCCTTCGGACAAAGTTTTAAAATTGAAGATCTATTATTCCATTTCTAAAATTATTAAAAATATTATTTCTGTACCTCTGTTATTAGAAAAAGGTTTTAAAATAAAAGCTAAGAGCAATGGTTATTTTATTTATCTTTCTAATGACTTTTATGGAAATGCTTATATTGATAATAGTAATTTATTCTTATCACTTAATGATAATATACTTTATGTTGACAATATGAAGAAAAAAAAGAGAGAAGATGTGAATATCACATACCTCTAGCACTGTCGATTTGGTCATATAAATAAGTCAAGAATTAACAAGTTATACAAAGATAAATTCTTTGATCCTTATGATTTTGAATCATATGAAACTTGTGAATCTTATCTCATGGGTAAGATAACCATGACTCCATTTACTGGATGTGGAGAAAGAACATGTGACATTTTAAACCAAATACATACTGATGTTTGCGGTCCAATGTCGACTCTGGCCAGAGGAGGATACTCCTACTTCATCACATTTACTGATGATAAGTCAAGGTTTGGATATGTATATTTAATGAAATACAAATCCGAAGCTTTGAATAAATAAAAAGAGTATCAAAGAATGGTTGAGAGACAAACTAGAAAAAGTATTAAAGCTCTTCGATCTGATCGAAGAAGAGAATACTTAACTAGTAAATTTCTCGATCATTTAAAAGAAAATGATATTCTCTCTCAGTGGTTATCTCCTTACACTCTATAATTAAATGGTATTACAGAAAGGAGGAATCATACCTTATTAGATATGGTGCGGTCCATTATGTGCTTCACAGATCTTTCGATCTCCTTTTGGAGATTTACTCTCGAGATCGTGGCATATGTTTTGAATAAAATACTGTCAAAATCTGTCTCTAGCACTCCATATGAGATGTGAAAAGGGAAGAGGCCTAGTCTTAAACATCTTAAGATTTGGGGTTGTCCTACTTATGTGAAAAATATTGATGGACATAAGCTTAGTGCTAGATCAAAAAAATATAGATTTGTAAGTCATCCCAAGGAGAGTATAAGATACTACTTCTATTATCCTACTCAACAAAAGGTATTTGTTGATAGGCATGCCATTTTTTTGGAGAATGAGTTCATTTAAGAAAGGGGCAGTGGGAGGACAGTTGAACTTAAGAAAGTTCTAGTCCTACAGTCTATCCAAAATCAGCATGTAGAGAATTCACAAGCTGACGCTCAACCAGAAGTACCCATTGTTGAGGCACAGCCACTACACACACTTCTCCAAAGGTCAAGTAGAGTGTGTAATATACTACTCAAGTATGGGTTTGTCATTGAGAATAACAACAATCACACATAATTGAGAATGATGATCCAATGACCTATTTAGAAGCTGTCATGAGTAGTGACTTTGATAAATGGCTTGAAGTCATGAAATCCGAAATGGACTCCATGTATACCAACCAAGTTTGGACTTTGGTTGATGCGCCTAAGGGTGTAACCCTAATAAGTTGCAAATGGGTCTTTAAAAAAAAAAATTGGAGCAGATGGCCAGGTAGAGACCTATAAGATCAGGTTGGTGGCAAAAAGTTTCAGACAAAGGCAAGGTGTTGATTATGAAGAATTTTTTTTTTCATAACCATGCTTAAGTCTATTCGAATCATGCTTGTTATTTCTGCATACCATGACTATCAGATCTAGCAGATGGATGTCAAGACTGACTTCCTCAATAAAAATCTTGAGGAGGAAGTTTATATAACTCAGTCAGAGAAATTTATCTCTAGTGGGAGAGTAAATCAAATATGCAAGCTAAATAAATCTATTTATGGATTAAAGCAAGCATCGAAAAGTTGGAATATCCATTTTGATGAGATAATCAAATCGTTTGGCTTTATCAAAAATATGGATAAATTTTATGTATATAAGAAGACTAGTGGGAGTGCTATTATCTTCTTGATCTTGTATGTGGATGACATACTGCTCATTGAGAATGACATCCCTATATTGCAATCGATCAAAACATGGCTATTACAAAAAATTTTCATGAAAGGCTTAGGTGAAGCATTCTATATACTAGGTATAAAGATCTATAAGGATAGATTGAAAAAGATGATTGGCTTGTCCCAGTCAAGGTACATGATCTTATGTTGAAGAGGTTTAACATCAAGGAAAGTAAAAGAGGTTACTTGCCCATGAGTCATGGCATACAACTCTCTAAGAAGATGTCTCCTAAGACACATGAAGAGAGAAATAGAATGAGTTCTATTCCTTATGCTTCAGTTGTAAGATCGATTATGTATGCTATGCTGTATACCAAGCCTGATGTGGCTTATATTTTAGGTATTATAAGTAGATTTCAGGCAGATCCAGGGGAGGATCATTGGAAAGCTATGAAAAATATACTCAAGTACTTGAGAAGGACTAAAGATATTTTTCTTATATATGAAGGATCTGATTTGAAGCTGAAAGGTTATATGATTCTAATTTTCAATCTAATCTAAATGATACCAAATCCATATCTAGTGATAAGTGGTATATTTTTGTATTTATTGAAGATATTTTTGATAATTTATGATGTTTACATCTTCTTAAAAACTTAATTTCATGAATAAATTAAATTTTCTTACAAAAATAAATAATATTAGAGATAATATGAAATTAGAATATATTTATGAAAAATAGATGTTAATTTAATTGAATAATTTAAGTACAAAAATGATGAAAATTTTTTAAAAAATTTAATATATATTTTTTAAATTTTTCAAGAAAAAATTAGAGCAAAAATCGAGCCAAAATATTCTAAAAAATAAAAAATATTACCTTCGATGCATGATGGATCGGTCGCTCGATCCATAGAGCCAGGGCATGGTCCACAGGAAACTTCATGTGGTCCACTGGCACGACTCACAGTGAGAGAAGGATTCTGGGTGCGATCCAATGGCTGAAATTCATCCTGACCCAGATCCAACGGTCAGCATCCATTGTTGGTTTATAAGAGGGATTTTTGTATGATCTAATGGCCCAGAAGCAATCCATCAAGCGATCGGATGGCTGAGGACATTTTCGACTTTGAATAGGAGATCTTTTGCACGATCCGATGGCCAGACCTTCATCAGAACCCAGATCCAACAGCTGACATTCGATCCAACTTTGATTTAGATTAAAATAAAAAATTTTCAAGCAGATCTAGGTGGTCCGAAGCTGATCCGACAGCCAGGAATATTTCTAGGAGATTAAAATGATTTTAAAGAATTTTAGGACTCCTTTTTCTACCAAAAAATTATGAAAAATTTATTTATAAATAGGAAGTCTGGGAATAAGCTTTGAGAGAAGAAAAATTTAATAAAAAGTGAGAAAAAAATAAATAAAAAAATAAAATAGCTTTAGGGATCCAAGAAAAAGGAGAGAAATCAGTTCGCTCTACAGAGTACGATGGAAGATGGAGAGATCATCAACTATCTTTTCAATGAGGCCGAGCTGATCAATTTCAGATCCTTATTATAGTTTTATTTTTATTTTATTTTATTATTTTTTTTAAATTTTTTATACTTGAATTTTAATTTTAATTAATACAAAATTTATTTTATTGCACTTTAAATTTTTGTCTTTTATTTTTTGTAAGTAGATGCTAGGATCTAGTTAGTAAATCTTAATATCAATTTATTTTATACTTTTTAAATTTTTATTATTTATTTTTATTGCAAGTAGATGCTAGGATCTAATTAGTAGATCTTAGTTTTTCATACTTTTAATTTTTATTTTTTGACTTAAATTACTTTCTCCAAAATTTTATTTTCTTTTTGTAAAATTAAAAATTTTAAATCAAAATCTTACCTTCTCTGTGGATTCGACACAACTCACTACTTTCTATATATTTTTAATTTTTATTGAAGTCAAAATTTGATTGATAATCATGGTGTCCTAATGACAACATTGCGATCGTATCAATTTTTGACACTGTTGTCGGGAAAGGCAATAATTTTAATATTTGATTTCTTTAATTTTTTTTGTAAATATAGCTTACTAACTTTTCTATTTTTTTATCTTTGTGCAAAAAAAAAAGAGAGAAAAATTTAAAAAAGAGATAGAAAGCTTCCAATTTTGCTTGGTGAGATCAATCCTAACCCTAATCCTAACTATTTTTTAGTATTAATTACTTTTTTTTCAAATTAACCTAAAATTTATCAACATAAACTTAATAAAAATTACATGACAAGAGTAAAAATTTAATTATTTAGAAGCATTCATCATTTTAGATTTTCTTTTGGTGATCGCTGAAGTCAAGGTAAGCTTTCAAGTTTGATTAATTTCATGCATCTAATTTAGTTGCATAGAACCCCTTGTTTGAAATTGATTGTGCATATTCATCTCAAATTAATTTAAGGGAAACACCCATAACAAAATAAGGTGAAAATTTTATCACCCTTTCTTAGCTCAAAAACAACCAACCAGCATCCTGCATTAACCCATACATAACTAAAATCAAGTAGATATTAGCACTTAGGATCAATGGAGTTCAGTTTGAGTATTGTGGTGAAGTCAAGTGCAAAGTAAGTTTGGACTCACCCCTGAAACTGGTGTCTAAGGCAAGAGGTTACAAAGGCTTTGCCTAAGTGGACTCGTGGTTATTTAATTGATTCCGTTAGCTTACCTGGCCAATCCAATTAGTGTCTAAGGCAAGCAACGAGGGGACCTCCACGACCCCACCTCTTACCTGGCTAGTTGAAAGAAGTGAGAACAAATCCAATTTGCATTTAGGCTAAGCCATTCTACATAGAACTGTTAGGTCTAAAAAATCTGTAGGTATCTAGGTTTAATTATCTGCTAACTTGATTGCAATTAACACTCAACTATAACTAATTCTTCCCACCTTTCGTCTTTAGGTCTAGGACTTTCTTAAGGATCTCACCTTTAGAACTTCTCTCTTTCTTTCTCTTTTCCTTTCTCCCTCTTCTTAAAAAAATAAAATTTTAAAAAAAAAATTGTACCATACAAATTAGGGTTTGCACTGGTACATGCACGGTATAATTTTTTATCCTAATTTAGTTGAACCTAATCTTGAAATTAAATGACTAATCCATATTAAACCTGAAAATCAAATGGCTAGAAATTCTAAGAACCACCCAGGTAGATGAAGAAATATTTTATTCCTTCCACCTATAATCCATCGATGTTTTCATCATTCTATGGGATCAAACATTCTGACTCTAGTCCTGAGGTCGATTTGAAGCTGCTAGCCAAAAAATTAGATAAAGTCGACCTTCTTATAGATAAATGCCTAGCTTTAGATCTACAATCTCCTGTGCAATACATACTATCTCCTAATTATCAGAAGATTTATTCTATCTGTGTTAGCCCAGCCCATCATATGAGTGAATGTCCTATGGCTGCATAATTTTCACCTTTCATCCGAGAACAAGTTCAAGCTACTCAAGGTTACTCTAATCCTGTCAATGACCCATTCTTAAATATATATAACCAAGATTGGACGAACTATCCTAATTTTTCTTGGAGACCCCAATAGACTCAGGCTCAGACCTAAATTTTTTCTGTACAGAACTTTCAGAATAGGCCCCAATACCAAAATTATGCTTATAATAGAGGTCAGCCTAGTCAGCCTACTCAACCATCCTATTACAATCAGCCATCATACCCATCTCCTCAACAGATCAATCTAGCCGATGATAGATTCAACCAACTTCAACAAATGATCATGACCCAACAGCAATCCGTCGCTAGACTAGAAGGACAAATAGATCAATTAACTGAATCTACCATGAGGAGAGAACTAGGTCAATTATCGAGCCAACTAATATCGAATTTTGAAAATAACCCACCCATCCACCAATCACCTAGATCTAGTCATCAATCCAATGTCCCACCTAAGAATCCCCAATTTGAAAGTGACAATGCAATTTTTAAGCTTAAAAGTGATATGATTCTTAAAAACTCATATCAAGACTAGGTGAGTGAGGCTAGTACTGATGCTAGCCAAAATATAAATTTTGAAGAAGAGGTTAGTACTAAGACTAACCCAATAGAAAAACTTGAGTCTGAAATTATTACTGATCTAAGTGATAAAGAGAAAAGAGCGGATGAGTTATCCAAGATATATCCATCAAGAGTCCCATTTTCTTCAGCCTTAGAAGTCAGTTCTTCCACTTTAGAATTATCACCTCTTCCAGAACTGAAGTCATCTTTGATCACATCTGAGTACACATATTTAAAATCAACTGATACCCTTCCAGCATCCTGTGCATCAAACTCAACTCCTAACCTAAAAACTCAATTCATGAGCATTTTAGAAGAACAAATAGGATAAATTCTCTATAAACAAGGGTCTGTGAATGGATTTATGAACTATCTTTCTAAAATTAAGAATAGAGATGTGAACTACTTACTGAAGATTGGTAATAAAATATTAAAATTTATTATAGACCATCTTCCTAAGATTGGCAATCTAAAATTATTAAAATTTATCAATCCAATATTTGATATGGGATAGGTGAGAGAATCAGTATGGTCTGACTGAAGACGGTAAACTTAGCGCTTCTTGGGAGGCAACCCAGTTTTTAATTTTTAGTTTTGTGTATTTTGCTATCTTTTGTATTTTGTTTAGGTTAATCAAGTCTTACTTAGTATCTTTTGTAGGGATCTGAAGATAATCTTGGCTAAGTTGGAGAGAGAATCAATTTTGAAAAGACTTCTGGATCAGATGACATCTCTCCTTTTCTTTCTCTTTACATGCACCCTTCATTTTTTTTACTCCATTGAGGATAATGTCGATTAAGTTGGGAGGGATAATAAAAATTTTTAAATCTTTAAAGTCCTCAAGTAAGTTAGTATTTAGTATTTAAGCACCTGATTATACTTAAGAATCAAGTTAAATCAAGTATTTTTTTAAAAAAAATTGATGTACAGACTAGAGAGTTTGTGAGATATTAAGGGGTCAAGTATTAAGAAAACTCAATAAAGAGTTAAGTTTAGAACTTAAATAGTTTTCTTTGAGTATTTTTAAATTTTTCTACCAGCATCAAAGAAGAGTTAACTTTTTATGGGTTTGTGTAGGGTAACTATATGTTTCTTCATATAAAAATTAAAAAAAAAAGGAAGAAAAGTTTTCAAGTATTTCATACTGAGTAACCAGGCCTCTTTGCCTAAGCAAGTATTGAGTTTCACGTCAAAAGGTATGAAGGACAAAGAAGCTTTGTTGTAAAGCTAGTTTTAACTCGTAGCCTGTTTGATTCGAGCAAGTAGGTTTGAGGGGTATTCTATATCTAGTACCCTAAAATCGTCTGGTTTGAAAGTCATTGACTGAAAACTCACTACATGAGTCAAACAGAAAGCTTAAGGGGTTAAGACACTCAATAGCAATACAATATTTAAAAAAAAATGAGAAAAAAAAATCAATCAATAAATAAATATGGAAGTAACAATATACTTGTCCATATGAAGGTTAATAATTTGGAGATAAAGATAGCGATAATTTGAAAAAGTTCAGAAAAGATTTAATGTTCTTAGTTTAACTCTCATATTGACTAGTATTAATACCCCAATGACATATCTCATTTACACTTACTGAACATCAGTGGCTCTTTTGAAAATTATTTGGTGAAATTTGAGATTTTAAGTTAAATGATACTTGATTCTAAATTCTTTCTTTACTCAAGGACGAGCAAAGTTCAAATTGGGGAGTGTGATAAGTGGTATATTTTTATATTTATTGAAGATATTTTTGATAATTTATGTTGTTTACATCTTTCTAAAAATTTAATTTCATGCATAAATTAAATTTTCTTACAAAAATAAATAATATTAGAAAAAAATATGAAATTAGAATATATTTATGAAAAATAGATGTTAATTTAATTGAGCAATTTAAGTACTAAAATGATGAAAAAATTTTAAAAAATTTAATATAATTTTTTTCTAATTTTTCAGGCAAAAATTGGAGAAAAAATCAAGCCAAAATGTCCTAAAACATAAAAAATATTATCTTCGATGCACGGTGGACCTGTCGCTCGATCCACAGAGCTAGGGCACGATCCATAGGAAACTTCATGCGGTCTATAGACGTGGCTCACAGCGAGAGAAGGATTCTGAGCATGATCCAACAGCTGAAATTCATCCCTACCCAGATTCGACGGTCAGCATCCATTGCCAGTTTATAAGAGGGATTTTTGCATGATCTAACGACCCAGAAGCGATCCATCAAGTGATTGGACGGCTGAGGATATTTCTGACTTTGAATAGGAGATCTTTTGCATGATTTGATGGTCAGAACTTCATCAGAACCCAGATCCAATGGCTGACATTTGATCCGACTTTGATTTGGATTAAAATGAGGATTTTTTAGGCAAATCTGGGTGGTCTGAAGCTGATCCGATGGTCAGAAATATTCTTAGGAGATTAAAATGATTTTTAAGGGTTTTAGGACTCCTTTTCCTACCAAAAAATTATAAAAAAATTATTTATAAATAGGAGGTCCGAGAATAAGCTTTGAGAGAAAAAAAATTCAGTAAAAAGTGAGAAAATAAATAAATAAATAAATAAAATAGCTTTAAGGATTCAAGAAAAAGAAGGAGAGAAGTCAGTTCGCTCTACGAAGTACGATGAAAGATGGAGAGGTTATCAACTATCTTTTCAATGAGGCTGAACTGATCAACTTCAAATTTTTATTATAGTTTTATTTTTATTTTATTTTATTATTTTTTTTAAATTTTTTATACTTGAATTTTAATTTCAATTAATATAAAATTTATTTTCTTGTACTTTAAATTTTTATCTTTTATTTTTCTCAAGTAGATGCTAGGATCTAGTTAGTAGATCTTAGTATCAATTTATTTTATACTTTTTAAATTTTTATTATTTATTTTTATTATAAATAGATGCTAGGATCTAGTTAGTAGATCTTAGTATCTGATTTATTTTTCATATTTTTAATTTTTATTTTTTGACTTAAATTACTTTCTTCAAAATTTTATTTTTTTATAAAATTAAAGATTTCAAATCAAAATCCTACCTTCTCTGTGGATTCGATCTGACTCACTACTTTCTACATATTTTTAATTTTTATTGAAGTCGGACTTTGATTGATAATCACGGTGTCCTAATGATAACGTCGTGATCGTATCATCTGGATATGTGTTCATGTTGAAAAATATGTCCTAAAATTAATCATATGATAATTGAGTTTCTCTTTATATATAAATTATTGATAAATGAATAAAAGTTATTTTGATATTTTTTTATCACAAAGTTATATCTTCCTTATAAAACTTCTGTATTGTGATGAAGTCCTTAGAACTATGTTAGTGAATGATAAAGAGAAGATTTATCATATAGTTCTTAAATATGTTCATGACCAAATGATACATCATTACAGAATGATAAAGTTTATCGAGTGGAGGTCATTATGTGCTATATAGATTGGTTGTCCTCTTAACCAAGGAGTGTGGTGACACTGGTATGACATACAGGTGAGATGTAAGAGTACATCATCACGGAATAGGTGACTCACCTACTGAGTATTCTACTATCAAGAGCTGCTCGCGAAGTGTATGGGCATAAGTGTCCCTCCGACCTGAGATCACCATAGTGACTTGCAAGCAATTTATTTTACTTTGATGCCGGACTATCTGGATTTCTAATGCAGTGACGGAAGGCTACTGGGTATAGTCAAGTACTTGCAAAGTTTGTGTGTGGATCAAGATAGGATTGACCCCTTCAAATTATAGGAGCTGATGTATCACTGTATTTTAATTTAATAAAGTTTTGGCTAAGATAATCCATGAGATGGATTTGAAAGGTTGAAACACACTATGGATGAAATACTCTCGATTGACAGTTAACTTGAGATCATCCTAGAGCATTCTAAGTCAAAGAAATGAATTATGCAATAACCATATACATAGATTTTAAAATATTTTTTAATGATAATTTGACCTATTTGGATCTCAAAAATCATTGTTAGATAGTGTCTCGATTAGTACAAGAATCAGTTCCTGTACTATCAGCTTAGTATTTGAACCTATAGAGTTACGCACACAAGTCAGATATCATAGAAAAGTATTGGCCAAAATTTATGTATCCAATTTAGAAGTACATGACTTGATTAAATATATAAAATAATTTGATTAAAAATTAAATTATGGATCAAACAGGATTGAAGAGTTGACTATGTCTAGCTAGCACTACACATGAGGTTTAGGTTCGATCTCGGAGATGAATAGTTTCTGATCTATGATCCATAGAGCCTATGAGAGATTATATTTAAGTGCTAATTAATTTTAAATTAGATCTAAATTAGTTAGACTTAATTGGGTTCAAAATTCTAAGTTAGATTTGGTCCTAAAGTTCTAAATAGTTTAAGATTGACAGTCTTTCAAAATTATTTCGAATCAGCTTCGAATTGAATTTGAATCGATCCTTTTTGAATGAGATATTTGGAGTCCTACTTGCACTAAGATTCCCTTCACTCTTTGATTGACCAGCACTTGGTATGGTGCTAGTTGTGGGTGTCTCACGTGTGTGTGGGAATGGGTGCATTGTGGGCGCCCTTTATGGTTCCAATTCTATCTCATGTAGGAGTTATTCTTTCATGAGTATTGGACTGATTCAAAGTATGTTTCAATTAAGAGTTCTATACTTATTGAATCATGAGAATCATCTATAAATAAAGAGGGTCTCTACCTATGGATGCATAAGAGATAGCAAATAAATCATATTGAGAGGAGAGAGAGAGAGAGAGAGGCATGAGAAGAGGGTGCCCCCTTTCTTCCTTGGCGTCGCCCCTTCCTTGCCATCCATCTCCTCCTTGCCGTGGGCCCTCCCTTGGGCATCCCCCTTGCTGGTGTGAGGCATCACACTAGTATCTCTCCTCCTTCATTTGGTTGGGTTGAGAAGGTGCTTTTATCGAAGTTCATCCCGCTTTCTTGCGTTCTTTGGCGTGCATGCGAAGTAGAGGGTTTGCACTTTCAAGCCTCCATGAAAATTGATTTCAGATATTTGAAGATTTGATCTCCTATTCTACTGCTATCCAAGTAAGAATTTGATCCTTATTCATATAGATTTGTAGAAAATTTTTAGATGCAATTTTGGTTGTCTAAAGAGAAACAATTTCTCTTCCCTTCAATTGGTATCTGAGCAGGCTTTGATACATACATGTATAAATAATTTTTTTAAATTATTTATATATTGTATGTAATTAAATTTTTATGTTAGATACTAAATTTAATTTAAATATATTTAAATAAAATTTTTGATCTAATTTTGATTAGATTAGATGATCCTAATCAATGATTGATTAAGGTTATTATAAGATTGTTATAATAGAATTTTGTTATTGCTGAATTTTGATAAAATAATAATATGAATTAAAATCTATTTTAAATTTATTTTTATAAAATTTTAATATTATTATTTTTATTAAGAAGTGAGACTTATTTCAGATCTGAATTAGATCCATTTTGATGGATATTTAGATCTGAATACTAATGAAATTCAGCACTACACCAAAATAGATTTAATCAAAAATTTAATCCTGATGCATTCATGTTTGCATCTAATTAATTTTTTATTTAATATTAAATCTAAAATTAATATTTTATAATTAGTATAAGATGTGTTTCAGATGTGATATGATGTATATGATGCATCAAATCTAATTAGATTAGATGAAGAACATGATTGATAAGATCAAAGACATGTTCATGACATAAACTGTTTTATCAAAAATTGCATATTGATATGATTATATATGAAATTAGATTTTAGATCTTAGTAGCCTAGTACTCAAATTGATGAGATCACTAGACCATTCGATCATAAAAAATCGATGAGATTAATCTCTCTTTTGCTTATTCGATGGGTTCTCTTATGACGTGTAGGGGTGTCATTGTGATCAAATTTTATGAAGAAAAAAAGCGAACAGATTCTTATAAATTACTTTGATCATAAATATATTTAGATTAGATCTAAAGTTATTTATGATTCATTACAATAAGATAAATTTATATATAAAATTATTTTAGAATCTAAATAGCATGTTACATAAGATGTAATTGATATTGATCTAAAAGTTATCATGATACATGAGATGTATGTATAAAATTTATATCATACCTATGCATATTTAATTATTAAATATATTATAAAAATTTATTTTCATGAGTTGAAACATATGGTATGGGTCATCTGAAATCCTGATAGAATAGTTCTACAGACTGAAACATACGTTTTACACACTTAATTTTGAATTAAGTTTGAATGATCTAGATTGGAGAATTGAAAATCATTAAGACATCATATAAATCGATGGGCAAAGGGTTAGCATGAATCAGATCCTTCTAATGGATTAGACATAGGGTTAGAAACACATATGGATCAAGTAGAAAAATTGATTAAATCTAATCAGGTGTTAAATTAGATTAGGTCAGAATTTCTCTAAATCAACTTCAATAATTGAAGTTTGATCAAGTCCATGTGTTTGATCCTAATAAATGGACCATGATCATAGCTCCGTGGTTGAGCTTAAATCTTCTGGTGGATCAAATCAAAACTAATTAATCAGTTGGTGTCTAAGATAAGTTTGACAGATTCGATCAAGTAATTTTTAATTGGGAGTTACTCACCTAGATGCATCTACGGTGAGTTAACGGCCATCTCTCTCACTGATCTCACTTACCTGACTGACATGATAGATTATATTTTGATTAGGTCACTAGTCGATTCGAGTAGAACCATGCCATCAAGATTAATTAGTGTGACTAATTTAGATATTTTTAGACCATCTTGTGTCTAATCCTCTGCATGACTTGGTGAAGTCAATGGGAGAATTTACAACTTACAGGTCAACTTCTTCTCTTATTCTCAAGTCAATAAAATTAAATCTTCTAAATTATTATGTTCATAAAATAATGTAGTTATGGGATAACTTATTCATAGCCTCCTATTAAGATGCGTGATAATGAGTCTAATATTCTAAATAGGTATTGAAGGCACCACACGCCTGGTGTCTATTACATATTAGAATTATCATCCATCATATGACCATCATGATGTACCTTCAGATTAATGCTCAAGTTGGTCGAGCCATACTCGGGCTTGAACATCTATTTATTGAATGCACTTGGTGTTGTCATGTTAATGGTTGGATCTAACGAAGATTTTTAGTGGAGGTGCCATACGCCTGCTGAAGAGATGCCTGGGGCACAACCTAATTGCTAGAAATTATTTAGAGAAATAATTGGTTATGAACCTACCCATGGATGCACTAGGGTTGGTCAAGCCATACTCAGGCCCGAATGCAGTCTGTGTAGATTCTAGTACCCACTATGCAATTAATATAATTCTTCGAGTTGGAGGCAGAGGCTACCAATTCATTAAAATAGTGGAAGAACCTTTAGATTAAAGTCCATATCTTTAGGATTAAAAAGTAATTCATATACTAATAAGCTTATATTTTTTCTTTTAGCTATGGCCAACACACTATCCTTCTGTTCGCTGTTGGATAATGACAAGCTCATTGAACCCAACTTCAATAGCTGGTATCAAAAGTTGAAGATCATCTTGGAACATGAGAAGATTCTATATATCCTTACGGATGAGGCACCTGAAGAACTTATTGCCAACGCTCCTCGTGCCATAAGAGATATTTACATGAAGTGGCTCAGTGACTGAACGACTGTGCATTGTGTGATGAGAGCAGCTATGAATGACGAACTTAGTCATAAGTTCGAGGATGCACAGCCTGAGTAGATTATTCAAATATTGAATGAGTCCTTTAGCACCTCTGAAGATGCAGAGAGACACAAAACCTCCTACGTAGTGTTCAATGCCCATATGCGAGAGAGACCTTCAGTCATCGATTATGTACTATAATGATTGAGCAAATTGAACACCTGAGCAAACTTAGCTTTCCGTTGTATAAATAATTAGACAAGGATGCTATCCTTAATTTGCTATCAAAATTCTATCTACCCTTTTTCAATCATTATAAAATGATGAAGCCTGCAGTAAACTATCATGGTTTGCTAAAATTACTGTAGACTTTTGAGAAAGATCACCAGCTCTAGAAAGAGCCAGTGAATTTAGTGGGAGGTTCATCTACAAGTCGTCGATCCTCTAGGAGAGAAAAGAAGAAGGTGCAGAAATCCTGTGCCGTCGATCTTAAGTAGAGCAAAACATCAAAAATTGATAAGAGCCGGACAGAATGCTTCTTCTATAAGAAGCTGGATCATTGAAAGAGAAATTGTCCTGCTTATATAGCCATCCTTGACCAAAATAGGCCTAAGAACAAGAAAAAAAAGCAAACAGTTGCTTCATAAGATACTTATATGATAACTCCTTATAATTTTTCTATTTGTGATACTACTATCTGGATATTGGATACCGAAAGTTTGATTAATATATGCAATTCGTTGTAGAGACTGCGGGTAAGTAGGAAGTTTCGAGAGGGCAAGTGATTGTTTAATGTTGGAGATAGAAGCTTTGTTCCAGTTTTGGCCTTGAAAACTTTTCAACGTCTTCGAGTCCAGTAGTATCATATTAGATGATTGTCATTATTGTCCCTCCTTTCTGATAAATGTCATCTCTGTAGATCTTTTGGTCAAATTTGATTTCATGTTTATAATAAATGATGATTTTTGTGATATCATTATGAATGATACTGCAATTATGCATAGATAATTAAAATATGGCATATACACAACATCACGATCTATTGGTATAATATACATAGCCAGTAAATATCCTAAATTAAATAATGTCAGTGAATCTTACCTTTGGCATTGTAGGCTTGGTCATGTGAACAAGAGTAGAATTGATAGGTTGGTCAAAGAACGTGTCTTTGAAATAGATGATTGTGAATCATTGCCTACCTACGAGTCTTGTCTACTTGGTAAGATAACTAAGTCACCTTTTAAAAGAAAAGATGAAAGAGCCAATGATATCCTAGGTCTAATACATACTGATGTATGCAAATCTATGAACATTAGTGCCAGAGGAGGATACTACTACTTCATTACATTTACAGACGATCTATCAAGGTATGGGTATGTCTATCTTATGAAGCACTAGTCAGAATCATTTGAAATATTGAAACGATTCCGTACTGAAGTAGAGAAATAGACTGAAAAAAGTCTTAAGACCCTTCAGTCAGATCGAGGAGGTAAATACCTCACCAGTGACTTCCTGACATATCTAAAAGAGAATGAGATTCTCTCACAGTGGACCCCTCCTAGAACACCACAACATAATGGGGTGTCTGAAAAGAGGGATCGAATCTTGTTAGACATGGTCTGATCCATGATGGACTTTGCGAGTCTGCCAATTTTTTTTTGAGGATATGCTTTAGAAACTGTCTGCTACATTTTGAATAAGGTGCCAAGCAAGTCTATCGATGAAACTTCATATGAGATATGAACTGGACGTAAGTCGATGCTCTCACACCTTAGGATTTGGGGGTGTCTAGCTTATGTCAAACATTTAAAGATAGATAAGCTTGGACCAAAGTCCGATAAATATATACTCATAGGGTATCCAAAGAAAACTAAAAGGTACTACTTCTACCTCACTACAGAGCAAAAGGTGTTTATCAACAATGAGACAGTATTTTTGAAAAAAGAGTTTCTTAGAGAAGGAGCTAATGCCTGTAAAATTGAACTTGATAAAATTTATGAGGTGGAAGGACCGACACACACAGAATTAGATTTGATTAGAGAATCAAATTCGAAGTCAATAGAGGCTGTTGGGAATAGTGTCCCAAAGTCAATCGTCAGCCTGTTGACGATTGTGCTCTTTCTTGTATTAGTATATGAATTATAAATAAATAAAAATTATTTTGATATTTTTCATCACAAATTATTTCATCTTCTAATGAACTCCTATGTTGTGGTGAAGTCCTTAGGGCTATTTAGACTCGACAAAGGAGGATTTGTCGTTTAATCCTTAAACCAGTTTCCGACCAAATGATACGTTGTTACCAAGGACAACAACGTTTATCAAGCATAGGTCATTGTGTGCCATATGGATTGGTTGTCCTCTTAACCAAGGAGTGTGAAAACACTGGTATGGCATACAGGTGAGATGTAAGGGTACATCTGTACTGAACGTGACCGACTCTGGAGCTTTTTCTACTGTCAAGATTTATTCCGATGGGATATAGATATAACTGTCCCTCCGACCTGAGACTGCCACAATGACTTGCAAGCAACTCACTGCACTTAGGTACTGGACTACCTGAATTTTTAATTCAGTGATGGAAGGCTACTGGGTGTAGTCAAGTATTTGACTTATCGATGCATGTGTCAAGATGTGATTGACCACTCCAGTTCAGGAGCTGTGCACAGTCATGTTTCAATTTAGCAAAATCTTGGCCAGGGTAGTCCTAGTGAGGAGTCACAGAACTATTTCATATTAATGGACTCTGATGCCCGATTGCCTATCGAATTTGGACTCAGTATTTATGAGAGGTTTAATTAATAATTTAATCACTAATTAACTTAATTTGATTTAGTAATTATTTTTGGATCAAGTCCAATTGAATTGGATTCAGTTGGGTTTGACCCAATTAGGTTAAGAGTTGACCTAATCGCCGAGATAGTTTGGTCCCTGATCTGATCAGAGGTTGGGCTTAGTCAATTTCTAATTTGATTAAGATTTTATTGAGCCTAATTAAGCCTAATTGTGTTAGGTTTAACTTAGTCTAATTGTGCCTAACCTATTTTGATAAGGTTGGTTCAATTAGGTTTGAAACCACCTTGACTTATCTCCCTGCGCCACCTCACCTCACCTGCGTGTTGTGATCCAAGTGGTGTGCCCAAGGCCCAGGGGACCAAGGCTAGGGCCAAGGTCCATCATTCATGAGGGCTTCATGGAGGCTCTAGGGCTAGTTGGGCCCTAGGTTGAAAGGCTGTGGGCCTTTCGGGTTCTTGAGGTCTAGGTTATGTGGGCCTCAAGGGACCAACTCTTTATGGGTCAGGTCTGGGCTCAGAATAGGTGAGATTATGTTGAGTCATGGGTGTACATGGGCTTGGGTTAACCTAATCTCCCATAGAGTTGGTTAAGGGAGTTTTGGGTTTGGGTCACTTGACCCTGTGTTTATATATACATGCACTGTATAGGTTTGATTAAGCCAAGGAATACAAAAACCCTTTCTCCCAAGTCTCTCTCTCTCTTCTCCCTCTCTCTTCAGCTATTCTCCATGCCCCAGGAGCAAGAAACCCTAGGGTTTCTTACCGTCAGGTCCATAGAAGGCAAGAAAAGCAGGGGAGGCGCTAGGGTTTTGAGCCCCTCCCCCTTTGTGCCGCCAACCATATTGCCTCTCCCTCTCTTGCAGCCATCCAAACATTAGGTCCAGGATTTGAAATCTCTTGCTATGAGGTTGGTACAAGTTCCTCCCAGATCTAGAGTTGATCTTATGTCGTTTGAGGTGCGGGTGAGATCTCCATCAACAGATCTATAGGAAAGGCTGCAGCAGGATAGATCTGCAAGGTCTGGTTCTATCTACCTTCTTTTCTATCTAGAATATCCTGATTTAAGATCTATGAATTAAACAACCTCAGTCCAGGCCTGATCTGATTGGGTACCAGATCTTGGATTTTTTAGAGGTGATCTTAGAGGCATTCTTCATCTGGAACGAAAGGCTGATGAAGAAGACAGCAACCAGGCTGATTTCGTCAAGGGCCTTCGATTGAGTCCAGAAGTCTCCAGATTTGTTTGTTGCTGGTTCTACTACACCCAAGGTCTGTGGGAGGAGCTGGGATCATGCTCCAATAGTTGGTATCAGAGCCACGATGGTGAGGAAGTGGTTCCAAGTGTGAGAAGTTGAAGATCCCAAGTGCTGAAAATTTTCAGCAAGGTACCATCAAGGTATATTCTATACTTCTTGATTTTATATTGCTTGTTTGGCTTGGATCCAGTCATGGGCAGTAATATGAAGGTCGATTTTGAGAAGTTTGATGGCAAGAAAAATTTTTTCATGTGAAAAATCTAGGTGGAGGATCTTCTGGTGCAAGCAGATCTGGATCAGGCTTTGGATGAGAAGTCTGAGGGAATGACAGATAGACAGTGGGCATCGTTGGAGAAGAAAGCATGCTCGGTGATCAGAGGATGTTTGGTGGATGCGGCGTTGTATTCAGTGCTGGAAGAAAAGACCCCAAAGGGCCTTTGGTCGAAGTTGCACACCATGTATATGGGGAAGAATATGTGCAACAAGCTAATACTGAAGAAGAGGTTGTATAGTCTTCGGATGCAGGAGGGATCTAATGTGATTGGCCACATTCAGAGTGTGATTGAGATGGGATTGACCACTCCAAGAGTTGGAGAAGAATGAGTCGCTGTATTTCAATTTAGCAAAACCTTGGCCAGGGTAATCCATCAGATGGATTTGATATTTTGAAATACAATGTGGACAACCTGATCAGAGTTGACAGTTGAACTCTGGGGTGTCCTATGATCATTTTGGTCAAGGGGATGAATTATATGAAAACTATATCCGCAAGGGTTCTAAGGATGTTGTTCTACACATTCGACCTATCCGATCATCGGGTACCATTGCTAGATGGTCACTTCGATTGGTACAAAAATTTATTTCTGTGCTACTGACTTAGGTTCGGACCTATGAGGTCACACACATTAGAGTTCATGATCCGATCGGATGGTTGATCAACGATTAAGAATCGTTCTAAGGTTAAATGATCAATACGATTGACATTTAACCCAGTGCAAGTATTGCAGGAGGATCGATTAGCAATTTGATTGCTAATTGGCTTAATTTGATTAAGCCAATGGGCTGAGATTAAGTCTAATTAAATATGATTTAATTTGATTTATTTTGGGCTTGATTGGATCAAGTCCAATTGGTTTATTGGATAAGCCAAGTGCAAGGAAAAACTAGTCCTAGTTCAACTAGGACTTGGGTCAATCTAATTTCTAATTTGATTAGAAAATTAAATCAGATTGAAATCTAATTTAATCTGATTAAATTAGATTCTTAATTGAGTTAAGATCTATTTTAATTAGGTTGATCTAATTTTGGTTTGATTTGGTTTGGGAAACCAAATTAAAACAAATCATAAGATAGAATCCTAGTAAGACTAGGATTCCACCTTGCACCACATAAGCCTTCCCCACGCCCTCTCTCTTATTCAATGCCAATCTCCACTTATTTTGTGCGACAAAAGCCCTCTCCCAGGTCTCTCCCATGTTCACAAAAGGTTTCCTCTCTTCTTTCTTACACGGAAGGTGGTTTGGATCAAATCAAAAAGGAATAAGTTTGGATTTTGAATTCTATGACATAGAGTTTTAGAAATCCAAAACTCTTTCAATTTTGTACCGAATTTATCCAAATTTTTTTTGGAATTTTTGTAGCTTTTAGGGTACATATTTTGCACCCTTTTCTAGTAATCCATGCATAAAAATATGGAGATGCTCAAGAGTTGGGCACCCCTTAACTTGCCATGTTTGGATAAGCCTTGACTAGGTATTTGACCTAGATAAAGAATCTATCATATCTCTCTGTGTAAAATGAGTTTCTTTGTGAAATTTTAGAAGAAGATAGAGATTTGAGAGACCTTTTATTCATCCAAAAATCAGAGAGAAAGACCTTTGGGTCATGGAGATATAAAAGATGAAAGTTAAGGTGTCTAGAGAGAAAAACGTGAAGAAGAAGAGGGTCTTCTTCTAAGTTTTTTGTTTTCATATCTTTCCTCCCTCCATCTTGAGTTTCCTGAGAACATCTCAGATCTGAAACTCCTCCTTTTACTTTCCATCTTTGGAAGAGTCCAAGTCAAGAAGATGGAGGCACCTGATCAACCATCAAAGAAGTATCAGCGCAGTACTAGCATACTGTGCTGATTTCCTGAAGCAGGACTTCTGATCGAGATTCGTGGGCTCGTGTGGATGACTCCTAGAGGCCGGACGCTTGTGCGGCTTGCAACATCATCCTTAAGCCCGGATCAGCAAGGTTAGAGCATCTAACTTGCAAGGTAATAGATCTGATCTATTGTTTAATAAATACATTATATGTAGTATAGAAACATGTTGATATGATCAACATGTAGTTCATGCTATATATATATATATATTTTAATTTCTGATTTAACGCTATGTAATAATCATGTAATAAGATCTTAGATCTAGAAATTCTCTAGTTTTATAAAATAAATTTTGATTTATTTTAGTCTTCCGCTGTATGATCTTGAAAAAGTTTCAAGATCTAACCCTGAAACCCTAGATCTGGTTCCTACAATTGGTATCAGAGCCTAGGTTCTTTATTATATAATTATTTATACATGTTTAGATTATTTTTTAAATTAGATCTAATTTATAATCTGATTATTAAATCTAAAATTAAAATTTTAGATCAATCACAAACTGCAAGGTTGTCCTGCTGTAAGGTTTACCCCTTACAGTGCAAAGGTTGTCCTAGTTTGTGTAGATCTAGCTTTAATCATAAATTTATTAGATATGATCTAGATTAAATTTATGATTTATTAGATTTAAAAGATATTTAAATCTAAAATAAAATCTCTTTGTTAATAATTTTTGTGCAAAAAAATTGTTTAAAGTTGAAATTGTTTCAATTACATGAACCTGTTTAGATTAGATCTAAAGTAGTTTCATGTTTATTTCACTTGTATCTTGATTATGAATCAAACATGCAATATGGTTGGTAGAATCATATTGTAAAATTATTTTACATATATGAAAATTATTTTTTGAAATGCCAAACCCAACCCTCAGCCCAAAACTTAATTAAGAATTAAGAAGTTGTTTGATTAGGTTCTAGGATTGTGAATTGAAGAACCTAAGACACAAATCATAACACATTGGGTTAATGGGTTAGTGGGAATTAGGTCCATTAATTGGGTTAGACCTATGGTTAGATTAAAGATGGACTTAATTAGAGAATTGACTAAATCTAATCAATTGTTGTCTTAGATTAGGTCAAGGATTCTCTAGATCAATTACAATAGTTGTAGTTGGTCAAGTCCATGTCTTTAACGAGAACCAAATGGACTTGATTCTTGGCTAAGTGGTCTAGCACGAACTGTTAGGTTGATCTAATCGAAACTAATTAAACCAGTTGGTGTCTAAGGTAAACCAGACCGGTGGTTTTTAATTGGGAGCCCGCTTACCTGACCATTTCTGATGGTGTCTAAGGCAAGCTTTGGCAGACCCTCCCACTGATCAAACTTACCTGGCCTCTTGGTGAAATTATGTTTTGATCGGATCACTTGACTATTCGAGCTGACCCATGTCAGCTAGGTAAATTAGTGTGACTGATTTAGGTGCTCCTAGACCAGCCCTTTTAATAGTCTCCCTGAAGCTGACTTGGTGAAGCCAGTGGGAGGATCATGATAAGCTGGTTCATCTGACCTCATCCTCTATATTATTTAAATCCTTTAAAATTATTAGTTCCTTAAAATGATAAATTTATGGAGATAACTGAGTCATAGCCTCCCATTAAGGTGTTTGATAATGAGTCCATGAACTCAATAATCATTGCAGACCCAAAGGCCTGGTGCTTGTTGATTAATGGAATTATCACTCATCATATGATGACTTGGAAGTGTCTCTCTAATGGTTGTTAGGTGAGCCAACCAAAGTTGGACTTAATCATTCGTTAGTTAGATACACCAAGTATGATTATGTTAATGGTTGGACCTAACCAGATCCTTACAGTGGAGGTCAAAGCCTACTGATTAGATTTCTGGGGCAAAATTAAAATTACTAGAAATTGTTTAGAGAAACAATTGGTTATGAACCTACCCTTAGATGTACATGGGTTGACCAACCAAAGTTGGGCTTGTGTGCAGTCTAAGTGGATTCTAGTATCCGCTAAGGAATTAGGATAATTCCTCGAGTTGGAGGTAGAGGCTACCAATTCGAATAAAATAGTGGGAGAAACCTTTTGATTAAAGTCCAAATCTTTAGGTTTAATGAATCAATTACTAATTAGGTTATGGTTCTCCTTTGTGCAAATATGGCCACTTCTCTATCGCTTCGATCATTATTGGACAATGATAAGTTGGTGGGACCCAACTTCGGTAGCTGGTATCGAAAGTTGAAGATAGTTCTGGAGCATGAACGGATCCTATATGTGATAATAGATCCTGCACCTGAGGAGCCAGCTGTCAATGCATGTGGAACAGTCAGAGACACTTACCAGAAGTGGCTCAGTGACCAGACCATGGTGCGCTGTATCATGCTGGCTGCTATGAGCGACGAGTTCAGTCGCAGATTCGAGACGGCTCAGCCAAAGGACATGCTTCAAGTGTTGGAGGATGCCTTTGGCACACCCGATGACGTGGAGAGGCACAAGACTAGTTGTGCCATCTTCAACGCCAAAATGCGGGATGGTGCCTCTGTCACTGATCATGTATTGTACATGATCGAGCTAATGGAATGATTGAGCAAGCTCGGCTTTCCCTTGCATGAGCAGCTTGGGAAAGATGCAATACTGAACTCGCTGCCCAAGTCTTGTCTCCCATTCCTCACTCATTATAGAATGACAAAGCCCGAAGTAAACTACCATGGGTTACTGGGGTTGCTTCAAAACATTGAGAAGGATCACCAACTCCTCAAGGAGTCGGTGAACTCAGTGAACTCAGTGGGAGGTTCATCTTCTGCTTCTCGACCCTTTGAGAAAGGAAAGAAGAACAAGAAGAAGAAAGTCAAGAAGGTGCAAGTTCAGGCTGGGACATCTGTGCAGAGCCAGACCAAAAAGATCAAGCCTGATAAGAGTCTATTCTACTGGCAAGCACCCTAGATTAGATAGTGTGTCAGATATCTACTTATGGCATTGGAGGCTAGGTCATATAAACAAGAACAGAATAAACAGGTTGACTCAAGAGGGAATCCTCGAAGTCAGTGATTGTGAATCACTTCCAACCTGTGAGTTCTGTCTTCTTGGTAAAATGACCAAGTCACCTTTTACTGAAAAAGGTGAGAGAGCTACTGAGCTCTTGGGCCTAATACATACTGATGTATGCGGGTCCATGAGCACAAGTGCTAGAGGTGGATATTTCTACTTCATAACTTTCACGGATGACCTATCCAGATATGGATATGTCTATCTGATGAAACATAAGACGGATTCATTTGAAATGTTCAAACGATTCTGAAGTGAAGTAGAAAAATAAACTGGAAAGAGTATTAAAACTCTTCGATCTGATCGAGGAGGAGAATACGTTTCTAGTGAGTTTCTCACATATCTAGGAGAGAATGGGATTCTCTCCCAATGGACTCCTCCAGGAACACCACAGCATAATGGTGTGTCTGAAAGGAGGAATCGAACTCTGTTAGACATGGTCCGATCCATGATGGGTTTTGCTAGCTTGTCGATATCCTTCTGACGATATGCACTCGAATCGGCCTGTTATCTGTTAAATAGGGTTCCAAGTAAGTCTGTAATTAAGACTCCATATGAGATATGGACGGGACGTAAGCCAGCACTTTCACACCTTAGGGTCTGGGGGTGCCCGACCTATGTCAAACGATTAATCACAGACAAACTTGGACCTAGGTCTGACAAATGCTCATTCATAGGGTACCCCAAAGAGACAAAAGGATATTTTTTCTACCATGCTGATGAACAAAAGGTGTTCGTCAGCCTTAAGGCAATCTTTTTAGAAAAGGAGTTCCTTGGTGAAGGAACCGTTGCTTTTAAGGTTGAACTTGATGAAGTTCAACAGGTAGAAGGACCGACACCAATAACTGAACCTGAGTCGGATATGATTAGATCAGATCTGAAACCCAATGTACCTGCACCATTAAGGCGATCCGATAGAGTACCGCATCAGTCGGACAGATACTACGGTTTCTTGATCCAGGACGGTGATCCCATCGAACTTGATGGGAATAATGAGGATCCGATCACCTATATGGATGCAATACAGAGATCTGATTCTGAGAAATGGCTTGAAGCCATGAAATCCGAAATGGAGTCCATGAAGGTCAACGATGTATGGACATTGATTGATCCACCTGAAGGGGTTAAACCCATTGGGTGTAAATGGGTCTTCAAAAGGAAGAGGGGCGCAGACGGAAAGGTGGAGACCTATAAAGCCTGTCTGGTTGCCAAGGGGTATCGTCAATGTTATGGTATTGACTATGACGAGACGTTTTCCCCTGTGATAATGCTCAAATCCATTCGGATAATGCTTGCAATAGCTGCCCATCTGGATTATGAGATCTGGCAGATGGATGTAAAGACAGCTTTCCTGAATGGAGAGTTGACTGAAGAGGTGTATATGATACAACCTGAGGGGTTTACATCCACAGATGAGTCCAAGGTGTGCAAGCTTCAGAGATCCATTTATGGACTGAAGCAAGCTTCTCGGAGTTGGAACATGTGTTTTGATAAGGTGATCAAAATGTATGGCTTCATTAAGAATGGAGAAGAGCCCTGCATCTATAAATGAACAAATGGTCCAGTTGTGGTATTTCTTGTCTTGTACGTGGATGACATTCTCTTAATCGAGAATGACATCCCGCACTACAGGGAATAAAAGTTTGGTTGTCATCATAGTTCTCCATGAAGGACTTGGGTGAAGCATCCTACATCCTAGAGATGAAGATCTATAGGGATAGATCTAAAAGGATGCTTAGGTTATCCCAGTCCATGTACATAGACACTGTGCTGAAGAGGTTCAGCATGGAGAATTTTAAGAAGGGCTATCTATCGATAGGCCATGGAATTTCTCTCTCTAAGAAGGATTGTCCGACAACTCCTGAAGAGAGAGAGCATATGAGTAGAGTCCCATATGCTTCAGCCGTGGGATCTATCATGTACGCCATGACATGTACAAGACCAGATGTGTCATACTCACTAGGAGTAGTGAGTAGATACCAATCTGATCCTGGAGAAAATCACTGGAAAGTGGTTAAAGCCATCCTTAAGTATTTGAGAAATACTAAGGACCAATGGTTGGTTTATGTGAGTCAGATCTGAAACTTGTGGGGTTCGCAGACTCCAGCTTCCAATCTGACCATGATGACAGCAGGAGCGTGTCGGGTTATATCTTTACTCTGAATGGTGGAGCCATCTGCTGGAAGAGTTCCAAGCAGCATATTGTGGCAGACTCTGTTTGTGAAGCAGAGTACATCACAGCATCGGATGCCGCGAAGGAAGCTGTGTGGCTGAAGAAATTCATCAACGAGCTCGGAGTAGCACCCTCCCTCGATGGTCCAGTCCTGCTCTACTGCGACAGCACTGGTGCCATAGCTCAGGTGAAGGAACCCAAAGCACATCAGCAGACGAAGCACATCTTGCACCGCTTTTACCTGGTCCGAGAGATCGTGGATCGAGGTGACGTCGACCTTCAGAAGATCGACGGAAAGGAGAACCTAGCCGACCCCTTCACTAAAGCCCTAGCGATAAAGGAGTTCGACAACCACAAGTCAAAGATGGGTATTAGATACTGTGCCGAGTGGCTTTAGGAAAAGTGGGAGTTGTTGGGAAATATGTCCCAAAAAGCCAATCGTCAAGCTGTTGACGGTTGAGCAACCAAGTATTGTAATTGATTTGTTAATAAATAAAATATATTTGGCATCTTCATCATAAGCTTTCATCTTCTAATGAACTCCGTTGTTATGATGAAGTCCTTAGGACTATTTAAGTTCGATAAAGAGAGGATTTATCGATTAGTCTTTAAAACTGTTCATGACCAAATGATAAGCTGTTAATAAGGACGACAGATTCTATCGAGCATAGGTCGCTGTAGGCCATATAGGTTGGTTGTCCTCTTAACCAAGGAGTGTGGAGACACTGGTATGGCATACAGGTGAGATGTAAGGGTACATCGTCATTGAACGTGACCAACTCCAGAGCATTCTGCTATCGAGAATATCTCTGATAGGATATAGGTATAAGTGTCCCTTAGACTTGAGATCGCCTCAGTGACTTGCAAGCAACTCACTATGCTTTGGTACTGGACTAACTGAATTTCTAATTCAGGGACGGATGGCTTCTGGGCACAGTCAAGCACTTGCAAAGTCAGAGTGTGATCGAGATGGGATTGACCACTCCAAGAGTTGGAGAAGAATGAGTCGCTGTATTTCAATTTAGCAAAACCTTGGCCAGGGTAATCCATCAGATGGATTTGATATTTTGAAATACAATGTGAACAACCTGATCAGAGTTGACAGTTGAACTCTGGGGTGTCCTATGATCATTTTGGTCAAGGGGATGAATTATATGAAAACTATATCCTCATGGGTTCTAAGGATGTTGTTCTACACGTTCGACCTATCCGGTCGTCGGGTACCATTGCTAGATGGTCACTTCGATTGGTACAAAAATTTATTCCTGTACTACCGACTTAGGTTCAGACCTATGAGGTCATACACATTAGAGTTCATGATCCAATCTGATGGTTGATCAATGATTAAGAATCGTTCTAAGGTTAAATGATCAATACGATTGACATTTAACCCAGTGCAAGTATTGCAGGAGGATCGATTAGCAATTCGATTGCTAATTGGCTTAATTTGATTAAGCCAATGGGCTGAGATTAAGTCTAATTAAATATAATTTAATTAGATTTATTTTGAGCTTTATTGGATCAAGTCCAATTGGTTTATTGGATAAGCCAAGTGCAAGGAAAAACTAGTCCTAGTTCAACTAGGACTTGGGTCAATCTAATTTCTAATTTGATTAAAAAATTAAATCAGATTTAAATCTAATTTAATCTGATTAAATTAGATTCTTAATTGAGTTAAGACCTATTTTAATTAGGTTGATCTAATTTTGGTTTGATTTAGTTTGGAAAACCAAATTAAAACAAGTCATAAGATAGAATCCTAGTAAGACTAGGATTCCACCTTGCGCCACATAAGCCTTCCCCACGCCCTCTCTCTTATTCAACGCCAATCTCCACTTATTTTATGTGACAAAAGCCCTCTCCCAGGTCTCTCCCACATTCACAAAAGGTTTCCTCTCTTCTTTCTTACATGGAAGGTGGTTTGGATCAAATCAAAAAGGAATAAGTTTGAATTTCGAATTCTATGAGATAGAGTTTTAGAAATCCAAAACTCTTTCAATTTTGTACCAAATTTATCCAATTTTTTTTAAGAATTTTTGTGGCTTTTAGGGTACATATTTTGCATCCTTTTCTAGTAATCCATGCATGAAAATATGGAGGAGGTGCTCAAGAGTTGGGCACCCCTTAACTTGCCATGTTTGGATACACCTTGACTAGGTATTTGACCTAGACAAGGACTCTATCATATATCTCTGTATAAAATGAGTTTCTTTGTAAAATTTTAGAAAAAGATAGATATTTGAGAGACCTTTGATTCTTCCAAAAATCAGAGAGAAAGACCTTTGGGTCATGGAGATATAAAAGATGCAAGTTAAGATGTCTAGAGAGAAAAACGTGAAGAAGAAGAGGGTCTTCTTCTAAGTTTTTTGTTTTCATATCTTTTCTCCCTCCATCTTGAGTTTTCTGAGAACATCTCAGATCTGAAACTCCTCCTTTTACTTTCCATCTTTGGAAGAGTCCAAATCAAGAAGATGGAGGTACCTGATCAACCATCAAAGAAGGATCAGCACAGTACTAGCATACTGTGCTGATTTCCTAAAGTAGGACTTCTGATCGAGATTCGTGGGCTCGTGTGGATGACTCCTAGAGGCCGGACACGTGTGCAGCTTGCAACATCATCCTTAAGCTTGGATCAGTGAGGTTAGAGCATCTAACTTGCAAGGTAATAGATCTGATCTATTGTTTAATACATACATTAGATGTAGTATAGAAACATGTTGATATGATCAACATGTAGTTCATGCTGTATATATATATATTTTAATTTTTGATTTAATGCTTAATGCTATGTAATAATCATGTAATAGGATCTTAGATCTAGGGATTCTCTGATTTTAGAAAATAAATTTTGATTTATTTTAGTCTTCCGCTGTATGATCTTGAAAAAGTTTCAAGATCTAACCCTGAAACCCTAGATCTGGTTCCTTCATTGAGAGCCAGTACAGAGAGCGATGGGTCCAGGCGATGTCTGAGGAGATGCAATCTCTCCACCAGAACTAGACGTGGCAATTGGTGCAGTTGCCATAGGGGAAGAGGCCCATTGGCTGCAAATGGGTCTACAGTCACAAGTAAGGGCCTTCAGAGCAGGGAGGTATCAGATTTAAGGCGAGGTTAGTAGCCAAGGGATACTTCCAGAAGGAAGGCATCGACTTCAGCGAGGTCTTCTCTCCCGTCGTCAGACATACTTCCATCAGAGTGTTGCTGAACATTGTAGCAGCTCTGGATTTAGAGCTGGAGCAGATGGATGTCAAGATGGCATTCCTCCATAGGCATTTGGAGGAGAGGATTTACATGGAGCAGCCACCTAGTTTCAGGGATCCAAGATCAGAGGAAAAGGTTTGTTTGTTGCAGAAATCACTGTACGGGCTGAAGCAATCACCGAGGCAATGGTACAAGCGGTTCGACTCCTATGTGCGCAGCATTGGACTTTCCAGGTGCGAGTTTGATCCCTGTGTTTATGTTCAATCTCTTGAGGATGGTTCTAGGGTGTTCCTACTCTTGTATGTGGATGACATGCTTATAGCATGCAAGAGTAGGAAGGTTGTGCAGAATCTGAAGGCATCTTTATCTCGAGAGTTTGAGATGAAGGATTTGGGCCCTGCAAGGAAGATCCTAGGCATGGAGATTTTCAGAGATCGAGCCCAGAGGGTGCTGCATCTATCTCAGGGGGGCTACATACAGAAGGTCTTAGAGAGGTTCGGGATGAAGGAAGCAAAGCCGGCGGAGCTGCCACTTGCTAGTCACTTCAGACTCTCGAAGACCATGGTGCCACAGACTGAGGTGGAGGCTCAGGAGATGGAGACGGTTCCTTATGCTTCAGGAGTTGGGAGCTTGAAGTATGTGATGGTCTGTTGTAGGCCAGACATCGCTCATGCAGTGAGTCAGGTTAGCAGGTTCATGGTGCAGCCTGGCAGGGAGCACTGGAGAGCTCTGAAGTGGATATTCAGATACCTGGTAGGTTCAGCTGGAGTTGGCATCTACTACGATCAGCGAGAAGGTGCAGTGGGATACTCTGACATGTCCAGGGAGGCTCAGGGGCTGATTGGCAGTTATGTAGATGCAGACTTTGGTGGAGATGTGGATACCCGGAGGTCTACGACAGGCTTCATCTTTAGCCTGTATGGAGGTCCTATTTCTTGGAGATCGAGTCTGCAGCCTATCACAGCCTTATCCACTACAGAGGTGGAGTACATCGAGCTGACAGAAGTAGCTAAGGAGACAATTTGGCTAAAGGATTTGTTGACAGAGATGGGCCTTACTCAAGAGGCCATTAGAGTGCACTGTGACAGCCAGAGTGCACTTCTATTAGCACAGAACTCAGTCTATCATGTAAGGATAAAGCACATCGACATTCGATATCATCAGATCAGGAAGCTTGTGGAGGATGGCAAGGTGGAGCTGGTAAAGGTATACACCAAGGAGAATCCAACTGATACACTTACGTAGGTACTTCCACGGGACAGCTTTCAGAGATGTGTTGAGCTGATTCGGCTGATGGACAGAGTGGAGCTGGTTGAGGCCTTGGGACACCAAGGTGGAGATTGTTGTGATCTAGGTGGTGTGCCTGAGGCCCAGGGGACCAAGGCTAAGGCCAAGGTCCATCATTCATGAGGGCTTCATGGAGGCTCTAGGGCTAGTTGGGCCTTAGGTTGAAAGGCTGTGGGCCTTTCGGGTTCTTGAGGTCTAGGTTATGTGGGCCTCCAGGGACCAACTCTTTATGGGCCAGGTCTGGGCCCAGGATAGGTGAGATTAGGTCGAGTCATGGGTGTACATGGGCTTGGGTTAACCTAATCTCCCATAGAGTTGGTCAAAGGAGTTTTGGGTTTGGGTCACTTGACCCTATGTTTATATATACATGCACTGTATAGGTTTGATTAAGCCAAAGAATACAAAAACCCTTTCTCCCAAGTCTCTCTCTCTTTCTTCTCCCTCTCTCTTTAGCTATTCTCCATGCCCCAGGAGCAAGAATCCCTAGGGTTTCTTGCCGCCAGGTCCATAGAAGGCAAGAAAAGCAGGGGAGGCGCTAGGGTTTTGAGCCCCTCCCCCTTTGTGCCACCAACCATATTGCCTCTCTCTCTCTTGCAGCCACCCAAACATCAAGTCCAGGACTTGAAATCTCTTGCTACAAGGTTGGTACAAGTTTCTCTCAGATCTGAAGTTGATCTGAGGTCGTTTGAGGTACGGGTGAGATCTCCATCAACAGATCTACAGGAAAGGCTGCAGCAGGATAGATCTGCAAGGTCTGGTTCTATCTACCTTCTTCCCTATCTAGAATGTCCCAATTTGAGATCTATGAATTGAAAAACCTTGGCCCAGACCTGATCTAGTTGGGTACCAGATCTTAGATTTTTTAGAGGTGATCTTAGAGGTGTTCTTCATCTGGAACGAAAGGCTGACGAAGAAGACAGCAACCAGGCTGATTTCATCAAGGGCCTTCGATCGAGTCCAGAAGTCTCTAGATTTGTTCATTACTGGTTCCGCTACACCCAAGGTCCGTGGGAGGAGCCGGGATAGTGCTCCAACATTATGCCTATTTGAATTCATGAGAAACGAGTTCTCATGAATTTTCTCCCATGCAAAAGCCTTCCCACGCCCCTCCTGTGTGTGCCATCTGAGTGGATAAAGATGGTTGGTTGGCCATTCAAATTCAAATGAAGTTTGAATTTGAATGGACAACTAATCCCATGCGCCACCTTATCCACTTGTGCGCCACTTCCTCCACATGAGAAAAAGTTTCTCGCGTAAACTCTCCACGCACAAAGAAGCCCACGCCCCTCCCTTCTCATGCCTTGAGTGGATAAGGATAAGTTGGTTGGCATTTGAATTCAAATTTGATTTGAATTCAAGTGAGCAACCACCTAGCTTTATCCTCTCACACGGTGAAGATGCGATCTTGCACTGTTTTAAAAAGAAAGAGAAGGTGGGGCGTGCGCACAATTGATCTAAGAAAGAAAGAGTAGCGTGAGAAGGCCTTGTGTGTGAGATCAATATTTAAAAAACTTCTGAGAGAAAAGAAAAGAAAGAAAGTGGGCGCAGGATTTTCTGTGAGTATCCTAGGGTTTCTGCTTAGGGTTCGAGAACTGAGAAAGTGAGCTACGAGTATCATGAGCCCATCAGATTTTAGGAAGAGCTTCATCAACTTTTCAAGTATCTTTGCTGATGATTCAGAGTATCTAAAGAGTCGGCAGACACCAATCGAAGGAGTTCGATCAGCATCAGCCGTCGAAAGAATTTTGCAACGAACTAGCATTCGTGAGGAGCCGATCAGATCGGGAGCTTCATGTGGATGATCCATAGAGGTCAGACATATTGTGTGGCTGCATTGCGATGATCAGACCTTCCCGACGATGATCAGATTATGGCAATCGACTACCTGCACGAAGGTAATGTGTTCTGAACACATAACAGTAAAATATTTACTGTAGAAGTTTAAATTTTAAATTTAAATGCATGCTATATATATCATATTTAGATCTTTATGTAGGGTTAATATATATTAATTAATTAGATTAATTAATAATTTTTGCTGTAAAATTATATTTTGAAAAAGTTTTAAAATTACCATTTTACCCCTATACTGAAATTCACCATAAATGGTATTAGAGTAGGTTCTAAAATATGATATACATTTGCATGCATAGATTAAGTAGTAATCTATAAATTTAAATTTGAAATTTAAAATTCAAAATTTGAATTTTGAATTTTGAAATTTGAAATTCAAAATTTAAAATTTGAAATTTGAAATTTATTTAAAATTCAAAATTTAAAATTCAAAATTTGAAATTCAAAAATTTGAAATTTGAAATTTGAAATTTGTTTGAAATTTGAAATTCAAAATTTAAAATTTAAAATTTGAAATTTAAATTTTAAAATTGGTATATTTAGATATACTTGATCCAAGTAGTAAGTAGTCTAATTGGGTTGGTTGCCATGGTCGTTCGGTCATAGGAGAAAAGTAGGGTTTAAAGGCCCTCTCCTCCCATTCGATAGGGTTCTCCTATGACGGTAGGGGTGCCGATGCGAATATATCCCATGCAGACGAAGTAGCGAAAGGACTTAATTGTAAAGGTTCAATTGTAAAATTTATCATGAATGTGTTAGATTAGATCTAAAGAAATATTCATAATTTATTTTGATTGAGTTATTTTTTATAATGTAATTAGCAATAGGATTGCTGTTTATGAAATGTGCTGATCCGTTTGTGAAATGAGTCAACATATTTGGTGAACAGAAAATAATTTTTTTTTAATTTAAAAATTATTTTTGAAATGCCAAACCCTAACCCATCAGCCCAAATACTTAATTAAAAGAATTAAGTATTGTCTATTTGGTCTAGAATTGTGAATTAAGACCTAAGATAATTCTATAAACTTGTGGGTCAATGGGTTAGATGGATTAGGTCCATAATTGGGTTAGACCTAAGGTTAGCTTAAAGAAATGGACTAAATTAGAGTAATTGGTCAAATCTAATCAAAAGTTGAATTAGATTAGGTCAAGGACACTCTAGACTCAACTCCAATAGTTGTAGTTGAATGGGTCCATGTCTTTAACTAGACCAAGATAGACTTAATTCAAGGCTACGTGGTGAAACCCTATTTACTAAGTTGATCAAATTAAAACTAATGAACTGATTGGTGTCTAAGGTAAGTTCGGCAGTTTGACCAGTGATTTTTAAGTGGGAGCTACTCGCTTTGATTCGATCTCTGACGAGTTAATGGCATATCCTTACCATTGATCTCACTTACCTGGCCAACCTGGTGAGTTAGATTTTGATTAGATCACTTGATGATTAGGGCTCACCCATGTCATTAGGTAAATCAGTGTGACTGATTTAGGTGCTTCTAATGCTGGCTTTAATTAAATCTTTTTTTAATCTGACTTGGTGAAGTCAGTGGGAGGATTAAAATTGGTTGGTTAATTTCTTCTCTTCTATCCTTTAATAAAATTCTCAAAAATTATTAGGTCCTTAAAAATGATTAAGTTATAGTGATAACTAAGTCATAGTCTTCCATTAAGTGAGTGATAATGAGTCCATTAGTTTAATAATCACTGGAGGCCCAAAGGCCTGGTGCTTATTGACTAATGAAATTGTTGGTGCAAAAATTTGCTTGCGTCGGAGAAGCTGGAGCTGGGGAAGCCGCGGTCGCCGTCGGAACCTGCAAAGGAAGTCTAAACCGGAGGTGGGGTTGCTCCAGCAAGACCCTCTGATGCTCAAGTCAGTTCTCTGCCTCAACAAGAATGGAGTGTTCGAACGGAGAATTTAGCAAAGTTTTGAGATAAGAAATGAGCTTATAGAATAACGTATTTGGGTCTCCCCTTTTATAGGCGGGGGAGGTAACGGATCGATGGCGACGTTTGTAACTGCCAGGTAGTGGGCCGCCCACAGTCAGGAGGAATTTACTGCGAAGAGTAGTGGAGCAGAATTGTGGCTATCGCCGTATCTCGCCACGTGGAATCTGTTACAGGCAGTGGAGTCACACGGCACCCGCTGCAGGGAGTGGAGCAGAATCATGGCCGTTGATACAGCCTGTCAGAGAATGATGGGGTCGCTTAGGGTCTGCCACAATGAGTGGAGCAGAATCACAGCCGTTGATACAGCCTGTCAGAGAATAATGGAGTCGCGTAGGGTCTGCCGCAGTGAGTGGAGCAGAATCATGGTCGATGATACAGCCTGTCAGAGAATAATGGAGTCACGTAGGGTCTGCCGCAGTGAGTGGAGCAGAATCACGGCCGTTGATACAGCCTGTCAGAGAATAATGGAGTCGCGTAGGGTCTGCTGCAGTGAGTGGAGCAGAATCACGGCCGTTGATATAGCCTGTCAGAGAATAATGGAGTCGCGTAGGGTCTGCCGCAGTGAGTGGAGCAGAATCATGGCCGTTGATACAGCCTGAGAATGCAGATCCATCGGCTGAAGCTCGGCAGTGGTTGGGGCTGATGACGGAGTTCAGCTCCCGTAGGAGTCTGGACGAAGTCTGCCTTGCAGCCGTAGGGGTCGAGGATGAAGCCCGGCTCCCGTAGGAGTCCGGGCGGAGTCTTCCTGCAACCAAGGTTAAAGGCGAAGTCTGGCTCCTATAGGAGTCCGGATAAGGCTTACCAGCGGTTGAAGTTGAGGACGGAGCCTGGCTCCGGTAGGAGTCCGGACGGAGTCTCCCTGCTGTTGGGGTCGAGGATGAAGCCCGGCTCCCGTAGGAGTCCGGACGGAGTCTTCCTGCAATCAAGGTTAAAGGCGAAGTCCGGCTCCTATAGGAGTCCGGATAAGGCTTACCAGCGTTGAAGCCCTTTCCGGAGCCGGACTCCCGTAGGAGTTCGGGCGGAGTCTACCTGCTGTTGAAGTCATCGGTGGAGTCCGGCTCCCGTAGGAGTCCGGACGAAGTCTATCTGCAGCCATTGGAGTCAAGGACGAAGCCCGACTCCCGTAGGAGTCCGGGCGGAGTCTTCCTGCAATCAAGGTTAAAGGAGAAGTCCGGCTCCCGTAGGAGTCCGGATAAGGCTTACCAGCGGTTGAAGTTGAGGACGGAGCCCGGCTCCCGTAGGAGTCCGGATGGAGTCTCCCTGCTGTTGAAGTCATCGGCGGAGTCCGGCTCCCGTAGGAGTCCGGACGAAGTCTGTCTGCAGCCATTGGAGTCAAGGACAAAGCCCGGCTCCCGTAGGAGTCTGGGCGGAGTCTTCCTGCAATCAAGGTTAAAGGCGAAGTCTGGCTCCCGTAGGAGTCCGGATAAGGCTTACCAGCGGTTGAAGCCCTTTCCGGAGCTGGACTCCCGTAGGAGTTCGGGCGGAGTCTACCTGCTGTTGAAGTCGTCGGCGGAGTCCGGCTCCCGTAGGAGTCCGGACGAAGTCTGTCTGCAGCCATTGGAGTCGAGGATGAAGCCCAACTCCCGTAGGAGTCCGAGCGGAGTCTTCCTGCAATCAAGGTTAAAGGCGAAGTCCGGCTCCCGTAGGAGTCCGGATAAGGCTTACCAGCAGTTGAAGTTGAGGACGGAGCCCGGCTCCCGTAGGAGTCCGGACGGAGTCTCCCTGCTATTGAAGTCATCGGCGGAGTCTGGCTCCCGTAGGAGTCCGGACGAAGTCTGTCTGCAGCCATTGGAGTCGAGGATGAAGCCCGGCTCCCGTAGGAGTCCGGGCGGAGTCTTCCTGCAATCAAGGTTAAAGGCGAAGTCTGGCTCCCGTAGGAGTCCGGATAAGGCTTACCAGCGGTTGAAGCCCTTTCCGGAGCCGGACTCCCGTAGTAGTTCGGGCGGAGTCTACCTGCTGTTGAAGTTGTCGGTGGAGTCCGGCTCCCGTAGGAGTCCAGACGAAGTCTGTCTGCAGCCATTGGAGTCGAGGACGAAGCCCGGCTCTCGTAGGAGTCCGGGCGGAGTCTTCCTGCAATCAAGGTTAAAGGCAAAGTCCGGCTCCCGTAGGAGTCCAGATAAGGCTTACCAGCGGTTGAAGTTGAGGATGGAGCCCGGCTCCCGTAGGAGTCCGGACGGAGTCTCCCTGCTGTTGGGGTCGAGGACGAAGCCCGGCTCCCGTAGGAGTCCGGACGGAGTCTTCCTGCAATCAAGGTTAAAGGCGAAGTCCGGCTCCCATAGGAGTCTGGATAAGGCTTACCAGCGGTTGAAGCCCTTTCCGGAGTCGGACTCCCGTAGGAGTTCGGGCGGAGTCTACCTGCTGTTGAAGTCGGCAGCGGAGTCCGGCTCCCGTAGGAGTCCGGACGAAGTCTGTCTGCAGCCTTTGGAGTCGAGGATGAAGCCCGGCTCCCGTAGGAGTCTGAGCGGAGTCTTCCTGCAATCAAGGTTAAAGGCGAAGTCTGACTCCCGTAGGAGTCTGGATAAGGCTTACCAGCGGTTGAAGTTGAGGATGGAGCTCGGCTCCCGTAGGAGTCCGGACGGAGTCTCCCTGCTGTTGAAGTCATCGGCGGAGTCCGGCTCCCGTAGGAGTCCGGACGAAGTCTGTCTGCAGCCGCTTTCGCTGAGGACTTCGGCTGTGGGTATTTTATACCCAACACCAGTCCCCCTACTTCCGAGTTTGAATTTCAAACGAGGGAAGTACAGAGAGAGACGGGCACAGCCGAAGTCGTCCCTTCGAATCCTGCGCACCGCCGCCCCCAGATATTTTGGCATTAAATGTGTGCACGTCAGAGCCCATTTTTCGGAGAAGGTGACCTGAAGAGTCTTTTCGAAACCTCCATCGGAACGCGATCCCAAGCATCGTGCTACGGAAATTTGTGAATGGTCAACCCTCGATAGCGATGAGGGGGACATGTGGGACACGTGGCACGCACCAGTTGGCCCAGGAACACCCGCCGCCATAACTGCGCTAGGATCCGTCGGCTATTTAAACCCCCTAATCTCCCTTCATGGTTTCATCCTGCCGATAGGACGGTACCTTTCTTTTGCTCGGGAGCTTAGCTACTCAGCTACTCCCTTCGCGCCAGTCCTTGCCTTCTTCAGCCCCCCAATTCTTCACTGAGGGTTCCCACACCATGTCCTCTACCCCGGAGGCCATTCTTGAAGGGATGTTTAGGGCTTGGAGGAAGGAGAGGAGGAGAACGGCGGTCGGTGAGAATCTCCATCGTTTTAAAGGGGGCTCAAGGAAGAATTCCTTCAACAACAGGGGTTTACTAACGGGGGCAGCCGGTGAAGTTATTTTGCTCGAGAATTTCGAAGTAGCAAGGCGGGGTGATACCGGTCAAGAGGGCAGAGCTGTCATCACAAGCTGTGGCAGGATCCTTGATACCGTCGGGGTCGAGGGACCAGAAGCGGTCGGCGTCGACGGTGGGGCAGTGGAACTTGTTGCGGGGACGGTGGAAGTAGCGCATGCCGACCTTGCCGGAGCATTTTGGGTGGCGGCTGTCGTGGAGCATTCGGAGATGGAGTGTATCTCTGGCATCACCGCTGCCTCCAAGGTGACTCCGGTTCTTCTTGAAACAGGTCTTCGTCACTGCCGCCGTTGCCCTTACCGCCCCCGGGGATCTATCCCACCCTTTTCCCCCTAGGGTCGGGATTTCGGAGATGGAGCGAAGCGAGGTGGGGCGAGAGCTGATGGTCCGTTACACGCACTGGAGGACACGGCTGAGGACAGAGATGGGAAGAGGAGTTTGCAGCTCGGAGCGGCCTTCGGTATACCCCTTCCAAGCCGTGCTTGCGAGGCTTGCGATGATGTATATCTTTTTCTTGACCCACCGGGTCCTGTAACATATATCTTGTTAAATGAAAAGAAGATTTGGTTACCTTGTCTGCATCTTGCATTGAATAGTTGTCTATCAAACTTCTTCATTTTCCTTTCCTCTTTCTTCCTTCTTTTCTTCTTTTCTTTTTCACGTCGTCCCAAGGACATCGACGACCTCTTTTATTCGCATAGGGTTGTTATTTGCCGAGCTCCTTTTTGACTTTTACGCTGTTCGAAGATACCCAGTTGTCATTCCATTAACGGCTGTAGGTTCGCTCGGGGCCATTCGGGCCCGGGGTCCCTCCTGGGGCTTGAATTCGGGGATCCGAGCTTCCGTTGCCCTCGTGCGCTGTTAGCTTTCCAATCATCGCTGTTGCGATCCATTACCTTCCTTTTTTTCTTGGAGTTTTTCTCTGCTGAAGTTGAGGCTAAGTTCGGCTCCCGCGGGAGTCCGGACGGAGAATCCCTCTGGAAGTTGGAGTTGTGGACGGAGCTCGGCTCTCGTAGGAGTCCGGGCGGAGCCTTCCTTGGTGTCGTGGACAGAGCCTGGCTCCCGTAGGAGTCAGGGCGAAGTCTTCCTGCAATCAAAGTCACAGGCAAAGTTTGGCTCCTGCAGGAGTCCGGACAAGGCTTATTGGCAGTTGCTGTTGTCAGCGGAGCCCGGCTCCCGTAGGAGTCCGGGTGGGGTTGTCCTGTAGTTGATGTCGGCGATGGAGCCCGGCTCCCGTAGGAGTCTGGGCTGGGTTTACTACCGGTCGGAGTTGCTTAAGCTAGGGAAAGGTTTTCCTCCTGGGGGGGTACATATGGGCGTTGCAGGGCCTCTCCCCTTATCTGGTCTAAAAGAACCGGGCCTTCGACTTTGCTCAAGTTAGGGCGAGGTTCTCTTCCTGTCCCTAACAGGGCTGTGGGGGCACATATGGGCGTTGTAAGGCCTCTCCCCCCATCCGGTCTAAAAGGAACCGGGCCTTCGACTTTGCTCAAGTTAGGGCGAGGTTCTCCTCCTGTCCCTAACAGGGCTGTGGGGGCACATATGGGCGTTGTAAGGCCTCTCCCCCCATCCGATCTAAAAGGAACCGGGCCTTCGACTTTGCTCAAGTTAGGGCGAGGTTCTCCTCCTGTCCCTAACAGGGCTGTGGGGGCACATATGGGCGTTGTAAGGCCTCTCCCCCCATCCGGTCTAAAAGGAACCGGGCCTTCGACTTTGCTCAAGTTAGGGCGAGGTTCTCCTCCTGTCCCTAACAGGACTGTGGGGGCACATATGGGCGTTGTAAGGCCTCTCCCCCCATCCGGTCTAAAGGAACCGGGCCTTCGACTTTATGAGGTTGCTCTTTTGCTTTTGATACATTTTGTTTGAATTGTCCAAAGACGTATGGGTATGCGATTATTGATTAAAACGAAGTTACTGGTAGTACATCCGCAA
>NC_025997.2:90009875-90031976 GCF_000442705.2 Elaeis guineensis
TTCTATCGAGCATAGGTCGCTGTAGGCCATATGGGTTGGTTGTCCTTTAACCAAGAGTGTGGAGACACTGGTATGGCATACAGGTGAGATATAAAAGTACATCGTCATTGAACGTGACCAACTCCAGAGCATTCTGCTATCGAGAATGTCTCTGATGGGATATAGGTATAAGTGTCCCTTAGACTTGAGATCGCCTCAGTGACTTGCAAGCAACTCACTGTGCTTTGGTACTGGACTAACTGAATTTCTAATTCAGGGATGGAAGGCTTCTGGGCACAGTCAAGTACTTGCGAAGTCAGAGTGTGATCGAGATGGGATTGACCACTCCAAGAGTTGGAGAAGAATGAGTCGCTGTATTTCAATTTAGCAAAACCTTGGCCAGGGTAATCCATCAGATGGATTTGATATTTTGAAATACAATGTGGACAACCTGATCAGAGTTGACAGTTAAACTCTGGGGTGTCCTATGATCATTTTGGTCAAGGAGATGAATTATATGAAAACTATATCCGCATGGGTTCTAAGGATGTTGTTCTACACATTCGACCTATCCGGTCGTCGGGTATCATTGCTAGATGGTCACTTCGATTGGTATAGGAATTTGTTCCGATGCTACCGACTTAGGTTCGGACCTATGAGGTCACACACATTAGAGTTCATGATCCGATCAGATGGTTGATCAACGATTAAGAATCGTTCTAGGGTTAGATGATCAATACGATTGATATTTAACCCAGTGCAAGTGTTTGCCAGGAGGATCGATTAGCAATTTGATTGCTAATTGGCTTAATTTGATTAAGCCAATGGGATGAGATTAAGTCTAATTAAATATAATTTAATTAGATTTAGTTTGGGCTTGATTGGATCAAGTCCAATTGGTTTATTGGATAAGCCAAGTGCAAGGAAAAACTAGTCCTAGTTCAACTAGGACTTGGGTCAATCTAATTTCTAATTTGATTAGAAAATTAAATCAGATTTAAATCTAATTTAATCTGATTAAATTAGGTTCTTAATTAGGTTAATACCTATTTTAATTAGGTTGATCTAATTTTGATTTGATTTGGTTTGAAAAACTAAATTAAAACAAGTCATGAGACAGAATCCTAGTAGGACTAGGATTCCACCTTGCGCCACATAAACCTTCTCCACGCCCTCTCTCTTATTCAACACCAATCTCCACTTATTTTGTGTGACAAAAGCCCTCTCCCAGATCTCTCCCACGTTCACAAAAGGTCTCCTCTCTTCTTTCTTACATGGAAGGTGGTTTGGATCAAATCTAAAAGGAATAAGTTAGGATTTTGAATTCTATGAGATAGAGTTTTAGAATCCAAAACTCTTTCAATTTTGCACCGAATTTATCCAAATTTTTTTTAAAATTTTTGTGGCTTTTAGGGTTTACATTGTACACCCTTTGCTGGTGATCTATGCACGAAAATATGGAGGAGGTGCTCAAGAGTTGGGCGTCCCTTAACTTGCCATGTTTGGATAAGCCTTGACTAGGTGTTGGACCTAGACAAAGACTCTATCATATCTCTCTATATAAGATGATTTTCTTCATGAAATTTTAAGGGGGAGATAGATATTTGAGAGACCTTTCTGCCATCCAAAAATCAGAGAGAAATACCTTTGGGTCATGGTGATATAATAGACGCAAGTTTGGGTGTCTAGAGAGAAAAACGTGAAGAAGAAGAGGGTCTTCTTCTAGGGTTTTTATTTTCATATCTTTCCTCCTTCCATCTTGAGTTTCCTGAGAGTGTCTCAGATCTGAAACTTTTCCTTCTACTTTCTATCTTTGGAAGAGTCCAAATCAAGAAGAAGGAGGCACTTGATCAACCATCAAAGAAGGATCAGCGCAGTACTAGCATACTGTGCTGATTTTCTGAAGCAGGACTTCTGATCGAGATTCGTGGGCTCGTGTGGACGACTCCTAGAGGCCGGACGCGTGTGCGGCTTGCAACATCATCATTAAGCCCGGATCAGTGAGGTTAGAGCATCTAACTTGCAAGGTAATAGATCTGATCTATTGTTTAATACATACATTAGATGTAGCTAGTATAAAAACATGTTGATATGATCAACATGTAGTTCATAATATATTTATATATATTTTAATTTTTGATTTAATGCTATGTAATAATCATGTAATAGGATCTTAGATCTAGGGATTTTTTGATCTTAAAAAATAAATTTTGATTTATTTTAGTCTTCCGCTGTATGATCTTGAAAAAGTTTCAAGATCTAATCCTCTTTTTCAAGATCTAACCCTGAAACCCTAGATCTGGTTCCTACAATTGGTATCAGAGCCTAGGTTTTTTATTACATGATTATTTATACATGCTTAGATTATTTTTTAGATTAGATCTAATTTATAATCTGATTATTAAATCTGAAATTAAAATTTTAGATCAATCACAAACTGCAAGGTTGTCCTGCTGTAAGGTTTACCCCTTATAGTGCAAAGGTTGTCCTAGTTTGTGTAGATCTATCTTTAATCATAAATTTGTTAGATATGATCTAGATTAAATTTATGATTTATTAGATTTAAAAGATATTTAAATATGAAATAAAATCTCTTTGTTAATAATTTTTATGCAAAGAAATTATTTAAAGTTGAAATTGTTTCAATTACATGAACCTGTTTAGATTAGATCTAAAGTAGTTTCATGTTTATTTCACTTGCATCTTGATTATGAATCAAACATGCAATATGATTGATAGAATCATATTGTAAAATTATTTTACAAATATGAAAATTATTTTTTGAAAAGCCGAACCCAACCCTCAGCCCAAAACTTAATTAAGAATTAAGAAGTTGTTTGATTAGGTTCTAGGATTGTGAATTGAAGAACCTAAGACACAAATCATAACACATTGGGTTAATGGGTTAGTGGAAATTAGGTCCATTAATTGGGTTAGACCTATGGTTAGATTAAAGATGGACTTAATTAGAGAATTGACTAAATCTAATCAATTGTTGTCTTAGATTAGGTCAAGGATTCTCTAGATCAATTACAATAGTTGTAGTTGGTCAAGTCCATGTCTTTAACGAGAACCAAATGGACTTGATTCTTGGCTAAGCGGTCTAGCACGAACTGTTAGATTGATCTAATCGAAACTAATTAAACCAGTTGGTGTCTAAGGTAAACCAGACCGGTGGTTTTTAATTGGGAGCCCGCTTACCTGGCCATTTCTGATGGTGTCTAAGGCAAGCTTTGGCAGACCCTCCCACTGATCGAACTTACCTGGCCTCTTGGTGAAATTATGTTTTGATCGGATCACTTGACTATTCGAGCTGACCCATGTCAGCTAGGTAAATCAGTGTGACTGATTTAGGTGCTCCTAGACCAGCCCTTTTAATGGTCTCCCTTAAGCTGACTTGGTGAAGCCAGTGGGAGGATCATGATAAGCTGGTTCATCTGACTTCATCCTCTATATTATTTAAATCTTCTAAAATTATTAGGTCCTTAAAATGATAAAGTTATGGAGATAACTGAGTCATAGCCTCCCATTAAGGTGTTTGATAATGAGTCCATGAACTCAATAATCATTGCAGACCCAAAGGCCTGGTGCTTGTTGACTAATGGAATTATCACTCATTATATGACGACTTGAAAGTATCTCTCTAATGGTGGTTAGGTGAGCCAACCAAAGTTGGGCTTAATCATTCGTTGGTTAGATACACCAAGTATGATCATGTTAATGGTTGGACCTAACTGGATCCTTACAGTGGAGGCCAAAGCCTACTGATTAGGTTTTTGGGGCAAAATTAAAATTACTAGAAATTATTTAGAGAAATAATTGGTTATGAACCTACCCTTAGATGTACATGGGTTGGCCAACCAAAGTTGGGCTTGTGTGCAGTCTAAGTGGATTCTAGTACCCGCTAAAGAATTAGGGTAATTCCTCGAGTTGGAGGTAGAGGCTACCAATTCGAATAAAATAGTGGGAGAAACCTTTTGATTAAAGTCCAAATCTTTAGGTTTAATGAATCAATTACTAATTAGGTTATGGTTCTCCTTTGTGCAAATATGGCCACTTCCCTATCGCTCCGATCATTGTTGGACAATGATAAGTTGGTGGGACCCAACTTCGGTAGCTGGTACCGAAAGTTGAAGATAGTCCTGGAGCATGAACGGATCCTATATGTGATAATGGATCCTGCACCTGAGGAGCCAGCTGTCAATGCACGTGGAACAGTCAGAGACACTTACCAGAAGTGGCTCAGTGACCGGACCACGGTGCGCTGTATCATGCTGGCTGCTATGAGCGACGAGTTCAGTCGCAGATTCGAGATGGCTGAGCCAAAAGATATGCTTCAAGTGTTGGAGGATGCCTTTGGCACACCCGATGACGTGGAGAGGCACAAGACTAGTTGTGCCTTCTTCAACGCCAAAATGCGGGATGGTGCCTCTGTCACTGATCATGTATTGTACATGATCGAGCTGATGGAACGATTGAGCAAGCTCGGCTTTCCCTTGCATGAGCAGCTTGGGAAAGATGCAATACTGAACTCGCTGCCCAAGTCTTATCTCCCATTCCTCACTCATTATAGAATGACAAAGCCTAAAGTAAACTACCATCGATTACTGGGGTTACTTCAGAACTTTGAGAAAGATCACCAACTCCATAAGGAGTCGGTGAACTTAGTGGGAGGTTCATCTTCTGGTTCTCAACCCTTTGAGAAAGAAAAGAAGAACAAGAAGAAGAAAGTCAAGAAGGTGCAAGTTTAGGCTGGGACATCTGTGCAGAGCCAGACCAAAAAGATCAAGCCTGATAAGAGTCTATTCTACTGGCAAGCACCCTAGATTAGATAGTGTGTCAAATATCTACTTATGGCATTGGAGGCTAGGTCATATAAATAAGAACAGAATAAACAGGTTGACTCAAGAGGGAATCCTCAAAGTCAGTGATTGTGAATCACTTCCAACCTGTGAGTTCTGTCTTCTTGGTAAAATGACCAAGTCACCTTTTACTGGAAAAGGTGAGAGAGCTACTGAGCTCTTGGGCCTAGTACATACTGATGTATGCGGTCCCATGAGCACCAGTGCTAGAGGTGGATATTTCTACTTCATAGCTTTCACGGATGACCTATCCCAATATGGATATGTCTATCTGATGAAACATAAGTCGGATTCATTTGAAATGTTCAAACGATTCCGAAGTGAAGTAGAAAAACAAACTGGGAAGAGTATTAAAACTCTTCGATCTGATCGAGGAGGAGAATACCTTTCTAGTGAGTTTCTCACATATCTAGGAGAGAATGGGATTTTCTCCCAATGGACTCCTCCAGGAACACCACAGCATAATGGTGTGTTTGAAAGGAGGAATCAGACTTTGTTAGACATGGTCCGATCCATGATGGGTTTTTGCTAGCTTGCTGATATCCTTCTGGGGATATGCACTCAAATCGGCCTGTTATCTGTTAAATAGGATTCCAAGTAAGTCTGTAATTAAGACTCCATATGAGATATGGACGGGACGTAAGCCAGCACTTTCACACCTTAGGGTCTGGGGGTGCCCGGCCTATGTCAAACGATTAGTCACAGACAAACTTGGACCTAGGTCTGACAAATGCTCATTCATAGGGTACCCCAAAGAGACAAAAGAATATTTTTTCTACCATGCTGATGAACAAAAGGTGTTCGTCAGCCTTAAGGCAATTTTTTTAGAAAAGGAGTTCCTTGGTGAAGGAACTGTTGCCTCTAAGGTTGAACTTGATGAAGTTCAACAGGTAGAAGGACCGACACCAATAGCTGAACCTGAGTCGGATATGATTAGATCAGATCTGGAGCCCAATATACCTGCACCATTAAGGCGATCCGGTAGAGTACCACGTCAGCCGGACAGATACTACGGTTTCTTGGTCCGGGACGGTGATCCCATCGAACTTGATGAGAATAATGAGGATCCGATCACCTATATGGATGCTATGCAGAGACCTGATTCCGAGAAATGGCTTGAAGCCATGAAATCCGAAATGGAGTCCATGAAGGTCAACGATGTATGGACATTGGTTGACCCACCTGAAGGGGTTAAACCCATTGGGTGTAAATGGGTCTTCAAAAGGAAGAGGGGCACAGACGGAAAGGTGGAGACCTATAAAACCCGTCTGGTCGCCAAGGGGTATCGTCAACGTTATGGTATTGACTATGACGAGATATTTTTCTCTGTGGCAATGCTCAAATCCATTCGGATAATACTTGCAATAGCTGCCCATCTGGATTATGAGATCTGGCAAATGGATGTAAAGACAGCCTTCCTGAATGGAGAGCTGACCGAAGAGGTGTATATGATACAACCTAAGGGGTTTACATCCACAGATGAGTCTAAGGTGTGCAAGCTTCAGAGATCCATTTATGGATTGAAGAAAGCTTCTCGGAGTTGGAACATGCGTTTTGATAAGGTGATCAAAACGTATGGCTTCATTAAGAATGGAGAAGAGCCCTGCATCTATAAATGGGCAAATGGTCCAGTTGTGATATTCCTTATCTTGTACGTGGATGACATTCTCTTAATCGGAAATGACATCCCCGCACTACAGGGAATAAAAGTTTGGTTGTCATCACAGTTCTCCATGAAGGACTTGGGTGAAGCATCCTACATCCTAGGGATGAAGATCTATAGGGATAGATCTAAAAGGATGCTTGGGTTATCCCAGTCCATGTACATAGACACTGTGCTGAGGAGGTTCAGCATTGAGAATTCCAAGAAGGGCTATCTACTGATAGGCCATGGAATTTCTCTCTCTAAGAAGGATTGTCCGACAACTCCTGAAGAGAGAGAGCGTATGAGTAGAGTCCCATATGCTTCGGCCGTGGGATCTATCATGTACGTCATGACATGTACAAGACCAGATGTGGCATACTCATTAGGAGTAGTGAGTAGATACCAATCTGATCCTAAAAAAAATCACTGAAAAGTGGTTAAATCCATCTTTAAGTATTTGAGAAATACTAAGGACCAATGGTTGGTTTATGGCAAGTCAGATTTGAAACTTATGGGGTTCATAGACTCTAGCTTTCAATCTGACCATGATGACAGCAAAAGCGTGTCGGATTATATCTTTACTCTGAATGGTGGAGCAATCTGCTGGAAGAGATCCAAGCAGCATACTGTGGCAGACTCTGTTTGTGAAGCAGAGTACATCGCAGCATCAGATGTCGCGAAAGAAGCTGTGTGGCTGAGAAAATCCATCACTGAGCTCGGAGTAGCACCCTCCCTCGATGGTCCAGTCCTGCTCTACTGCGACAGCACTGGTACCATAGCTCAGGTGAAGGAATCCAAAGCACATCAGCAGATGAAGCACATCTTGCACCGCTACCACCTGGTCCGAGAGATCGTGGATCGAGGTGACGTCGACCTTCAGAAGATCGACGAAAAGGAGAACCTGGCCGACCCCTTCACTAAAGCTCTGGCAATAAAGGAGTTTGACAATCACAAGTCGAAGATGGGTATTAGATACTGTGCCGAGTGGCTTTAGGACAAGTGGGAGTTGTTGGGAAATGTGTCCCAAAAAGCCAATCGTCAAGCTGTTGACGGTTGAGCAACCAAGTATTGTAATTGATTTGTTAATAAATAAAATATATTTAGCATCTTCATCATAAGCTTTCATCTTCTAATGAACTCCGTTGTTATGATGAAGTCCTTAGGACTATTTAGGTTCGATAAAGAGAGAATTTATCGATTAGTCCTTAAAACTGTTCACGACCAAATGATAGGCTGTTAATAAGGACGACAGCTTCTATAGAGCATAGGTCGCTGTAGGCCATATGGGTTGGTTGTCCTCTTAACCAAGGAGTGTGGAGACACTGGTATGGCATACAGGTGAGATGTAAGAGTACATCATCATTGAACGTGACCAACTCCAGAGCATTCTGCTGTCGAGAATGTCTCTGATGGGATATAGGTATAAGTGTCCCTTAGACTTGAGATCGCCTCAGTGACTTGCAAGCAACTCACTGTGCTTTGGTACTGGACTAACTGAATTTCTAATTCAGAGACGGAAGGCTTCTGGGCACAGTCAAGTACTTGCGAAGTCAGAGTGTGATCGAGATGGGATTGACCACTCCAAGAGTTGGAGAAGAATGAGTCGCTGTATTTCAATTTAGCAAAACCTTGGCCAGGATAATCCATCAGATGGATTTGATATTTTGAAATACAATATGGACAACCTGATCAGAGTTGACAGTTAAACTCTGGGGTGTCCTATGATCATTTTGGTCAAGGGGATGAATTATATGAAAACTATATCCGCATGGGTTCTAAGGATGTTGTTCTACACATTCGACCTATCCGGTCGTCGGGTATCATTGCTAGATGGTCACTTCGATTGGTATAGGAATTTATTCCTATGCTACCGGCTTAGGTTCGGATCTATGAGGTCACACACATTAGAGTTCATGATCCGATCAGATGGTTGATCAACGATTAAGAATCATTCTAGGGTTAGATGATCAATACGATTGATATTTAACCCAGTGCAAGTGTTGCAGGAGGATCGATTAGCAATTTGATTGCTAATTGGCTTAATTTGATTAAGCCAATGGGATGAGATTAAGTCTAATTAAATATGATTTAATTAGATTTGGTTTGGGCTTGATTGGATCAAGTCCAATTGGTTTATTGGATAAGCCAAGTGCAAGGAAAAACTAGTCCTAGTTCAACTAGGACTTGGGTCAATCTAATTTCTAATTTGATTAGAAAATTAAATCAGATTTAAATCTAATTTAATCTGATTAAATTAGGTTCTTAATTAGGTTAATATCTATTTTAATTAGGTTGATCTAATTTTGATTTGATTTGGTTTGGGAAACCAAATTAAAACAAGTCATGAGACAGAATCCTAGTAGGACTAGGATTCCACCTTGCGCCACATAAACCTTCTCCATGCCCTCTCTCTTATTCAACACCAATCTCCACTTATTTTGTGTGACAAAATCCCTCTCCCAGATCTCTCCCACGTTCACAAAAGGTCTCCTCTCTTCTTTCTTACATGGAAGGTGGTTTGGATCAAATCTAAAAGGAATAAGTTTGGATTTTGAATTCTATGAGATAGAGTTTTAGAAATCCAAAACTCTTTCAATTTTGCACCGAATTTATCCAAATTTTTTTTGAAATTTTCATGGCTTTTAGGGTTTACATTGTACACCCTTTTCTGGTGATCCATGCACGAAAATATGGAGGAGGTGCTCAAGAGTTGGGCGTCCCTTAACTTGCCATGTTTGGATAAGCCTTGACTAGGTGTTTGACCTAGACAAAGACTTTATCATATCTCTCTATATAAGATGAGTTTCTTCATGAAATTATAAGGGGAAGATAGATATTTGAGAGACCTTTCTGCCATCCAAAAATCAGAGAGAAATACCTTTGGGTCGTGGTGATATAATAGACGCAAGTTTGGGTGTCTAGAGAGAAAAACGTGAAGAAGAAGAGGGTCTTCTTCTAGGGTTTTTATTTTTATATCTTTCCTCCTTCCATCTTGAGTTTCCTGAGAGCGTCTCAGATATGAAACTCCTCCTTCTACTTTCCATCTTTGGAAGAGTCCAAATCAAGAAGAAGGAGGCACCTGATCAACCATCAAAGAAGGATCAGCGCAGTACTAGCATACTGTGCTGATTTTCTGAAGCAGGACTTCTGATCGAGATTCGTTGGCTCGTGTAGATGACTCCTAGAGGCCGGACGCGTGTGCGGCTTGCAACATCATCCTTAAGCCCGGATCAGCGAGGTTAGAGCGTCTAACTTGCAAGGTAGTAGATCTGATCTATTGTTTAATACATACATTAGATGTAGCTAGTATAGAAACATGTTGATATGATCAACATGTAGTTCATACTATATTTATATATATTTTAATTTCTGATTTAATGCTATGTAATAATCATGTAATAGGATCTTAGATCTAGAGATTTTCTGATCTTAAAAAATAAATTTTGATTTATTTTAGTCTTCCGCTGTATGATCTTGAAAAAGTTTCAAGATCTAACCCTCTTTTTCAAGATCTAACCCTGAAACCCTAGATCTGGTTCCTACATGAACCATATCTAATAGGATCTGATTTCTCCTTTCGGATACCCCATTGAGCTGAGGCATCCCTGGAGGTGTCCATTATGAAACTATACCATTATCCTTGAGATAGGTCCGAAATTCTCCATTAAGGTATTCTCCTCCTCTATTTGATCGAAGAACCTTTATGGATTTTTTTGATTTATTTTTCTACTTCACATCTGAATTCTTTAAACTTTTCAAAGATATTAAATTTATGATGCATCAAGTACATGAAATCATATTGTGAGAAATCATCAGTAAAGATTATAAAGTAAAGATAGCCACCCCTGGCTTGTACATCGAATAGACCACACACATCAGTGTGTACCAGGGCTAATATCTCGGTGGCTCTTTCTCCATGTCCTACAAAGGATAGCTTAGCCATCTTTTTTTGAAGATATGACTCACAAATTGGATAAGACTCGAAAGTCAATGACCTGAGAAGGCCATCTTTCTCCAATTTATTAAGTCTGTCCTCTCCAATATGGCCTAGCCTTTGGTGCCAGAGATACTTTTGACTAATCCTATCTTTAAGTCTCTTAGACCCTACGATATTTATAATTTGCTCGTTAATATTAATATTCGCATCTTTATACAAATGATAAAGTTTATCAATTAAAAAGACACATGCAACAATTTCATTTTCAAAATAAATTACACAGAAGTCTTTATTAAAATGGAAATTATAATTATCCTGTACCAGCACAGATCTAGAAACTAAGTTTCTACTGGCTCTAGGTACATAATAATAATCTTTTAAATATAAATTAATTCTTAATGATAATCGTAAAGGATAAATTCTAACGGCTACAGCAGCAACTCTTGCTCCATTACCGACCCGGAGAGTAATCTCACCTTCCCTTAGCCCTCTAACTTCTTCTAGACCCTGCATAGAAGTGCACAAGTAAGCACTAGAACCAGAATCTAGAACCCAACTAGAAGAAGAGAAAATCATTAGGTTAGTTTCAATAACGAGCAACTCAGACATACCTTCAGAAGGTGTATCCATCTTCTTGTTCTTTAAAGTGGCCAAGTATGCAGGACAGTTTCTTTTCCAGTGACCTTCGATATTGCAGTGAAAATATTTTCCTTTGTCATTGGTCTTCTTTGGAGCCTACTTCTTGGGTTTGCTATCGATCTTTTGCTTCTTTGCAGGCTTCTTCTTATTCTTCCAAGAAAACTTTCTCCTAGAGGAAGCCTACTCCATAGTTAGAACGGTACCTCTTGAACTTTACAAGATACTTTCAGCTGTCACCAATATGTTCAGCAATTCAGACAAAGAGCTATCAATCTTATTCATATGGTAGTTCATGATGAACTGTCCATACGAATCAGGGAGGGATTGCAGGATCATATCCAGTTGTAATTTTTTATCCACGTTCATGCCTAGCTTCTGAAGCTCCTTAATGTCTTTGATCATTGTCAAACAATGATCATAGACGGATTGTCCATCATGCATCTTTACTCTGAAAAGTCTCTGTGAGATCTCAAAGCAAGCCGTGCGACTCTGCTCACCGTACAACTCTTGCAGGTGAGTCAGCATGTCTCTGACAGTCCTCATGTCTTCATGTTGTCACTGAAGATCATTAGATATGGATGCAAGAATATAGCACTTCACCTTATTGTTTTCATCCATCCACTTCTCAAGTACAGCTCATTGATCAGGAGAACATGGTTCATCTTCTCAAAACTGAGAATGATTCTCAGATTTCAGAGCCAGTCCTTGTAATTGGTTCCGATTAACCTATTGGTGTCAAGGATTCGGGCTAATAGATTTAAACTCGACATGGTTAATTGCAGAGAGAAATAATTTTTAATTAGATGTTTTGAACTTGTAAATATTTGTTATTGGGACTTTAATAAACAAATAAGGGCTCCCACTATTTCTATGGATCTCACACACTCCTCGGGTAGAGAAAATGAAAACCTATATATGATCAGTTTCTAGTGGGCACTGCAGTCCCACTGATTTATGTGCACCTCACCTAATAGTTATTGATAATACACAAACTAATAAATGGACAACTTTTTCTCCATTGTTTCACTAAGCAAGATGCAGCTGGATCGATCTCTAAGTTCTGTGGCCTCACTTAACAGTTATTGACATATTTCTTAGTTAAGTCAGATCCACCGTACACCAGCGGGTGCAAAGCCGCCATTGAGACCCTCACCTAACAGTTATTGGGCCTAACCCCATCTCTACCCTGGGGCATCTAATGTCATAAAGTGGTTGTATCTACCTTATGCAACCGAACCACTGTGACCAGTCGAGAACGATCAACATCAGGTAGGCACCCACATCTCTACAATGGTGGAAAATTATTGGACTTAATATTAATTGAAAAGATTTAGGTTCAGGTCTCATCCTTAATTAGTCATATCATATATGACTAACCTAGTGGCATGGGTTAGCTTGAATCATTAGCAACCTAAGTCAAGACTTAATCAACCATATTGGCTAGGTAAGTGAGATCGATGGGAGGGTATGCCATTAACTCGATCTATGCGAGTAGCTTCCAATTAAAGACTACCAGTCGAACTGCCAAACTTACCTTAGACACCAATCGATCAATAAGTATTGATCAGATCAGCTAATTAATTCAGGCTCGAACCATGGAGCCAAATTATGTCTTTTGATTTGATCGACAACATGTGGCTGTTGGTCAATCTAACCAAATTTACAACTATTTGGGTTGGACATGAGAGATTAGACCTAAACCTAACTAACTATTAATTCGATTTGATCAACCACTCAAACTAGACCTAATTAAGCTACCCAATCCATTAACCCATATTTTATGTAGTAAATTTTAGATCTTAAATTCTAAATTTTAGATCTTTAATTTCATATCTTAATTCTTAATTAAGTATATTATGATCATGGGTTTAGTTTAGATGTCGAAACAATTTCAGATCTAAACTACACTAGGTTTACATTTCAAACAAGGTGACATATAGCATTGTTTCAGATCTAAATTAAAATCACATATCATATATAAAAAATTAGATCTAAAACTAATTAAGCATGTATCATATTCATGCAAAATTCAAATCTAAAGAAAGATCAAATATAATTGAAAACTGTTTCCAAAAACTCTTTATCAAAAATTAGATCTAGGTTTTTAGATCAATGATCTAAAATATCCATGCATCTCATATATGATTCAATAATTTTTAGATCTGAATAAAATTGAAATAAATTATTTAAATCAAAAACTAACTTTCAGATCTAAGATTAAAATCAGATTAAATATGTCTCTTATGACCGAATGACCATAGAGATCAATCCAATCTGAATACTACGCATAAGGAATACAGATCTATGCATCTCATACATGATTTAATAATCTCAGATTTAAATAAAATTAAAATAAATTATTTAAATCAGAAAATAATTTTTAGATCTAAGATTAAAATTATATTAAATATATCTAATTGAAATCGTGGCTCTGATACCACTATTAGAAAGGGAAGGGCAGATTACATGCATGTATTTCAAAACTATTTTGAAATTGCAGTGGAATAAAATAGATTAACTATTTTATCATGTATTAAATCAGATCTAAAATCTTCCCTAAATGGATCTAAGATATATGAAATCTAAAATTAATTTATGAGATCAGATCTCATACCTTATCGTGGGTGGAAGAGCTCCACAGCCGATGATCAAAAACTTGACAGGTTCCTGGAGCTGCGCTAACGTCTGGCCTCTACAGGTATCCACATAAGATTCAATCAGATCTGAGACTTATCTATCTCCATGGGATTCTAGCAGAGAAAATCTTTTGATAATTGGTTTGATCCTTCTTCAGATCTGGATGACGATCTTCAGTCGAAGAAGTAGTAAAGGTAGAAGAAAGGCAGTAGCAGTGCAGCTTTTTTCCTCAGAGTCCCATGCCTTGTACCAATGGAGTTTTCCCTTCAAACTTGGAAGGGAGGACATCAAAAAGTTCCTCTCTCACTCTAATAGTTGGTTAAATTTTTTTCTAATCTCAAAAGCTCTCTAGAGGCATCCCAAAGGCAGATCCTTTTAAGGTGGCGCCTGTTAGAGTCAAAGTCTATCAAAAATTCAAATTAAATTTTAGATTCAAACCAAAACTTATCCCTATCCAAATGAGAGAATAAGTGGTTGACCAAGAGGTGAAAAAATATAGAAAACCTCATGCAAATCTAAAATTTTCATGAGGAGAGAAGGGGCGTGGACAATGGGTGGTGCATGGAAGAGTCCTTCACAAAATGGACTCTAGGATTTTGGATTGAGCCTCAAACCAAAAGTAATTTGGTTTACATCCAAACATCTAATTAAACCTAATCTAATTAGGTCTCTAATCAGATTAAATCTTAATTTAATTAAATCTATATTCAGATCAAATCAAAAATTGATTTCATGGCAATTGAGTCATCTCATAACTCAATCAAACCAAATCCAATTCAAGTCAAACTAAATCCAATTCAATTAGACTTGATCTAAAACTTATTTCTCAATCAAATTGATCCTAATTAGTAATCAAATTACTAATTAATACTCTTACAACTTTTGCATTGGGTTTATTATCAATCGTATTGAAAATTGTACCCTTAACGATTCATAATCGTCGATCAATCATCGGATCAGACAGAAAATTCTTTTGTGTGTGACCCCATAGGTTCTATTCTATTCGGTAGTGAGATATATTATGATCTTTATCATAATATCATCAAAATTTTTTTTGATAGATTGAAATAATTCTAATACTACCCATTGAGAATCATCGATGATCAAGATAATACTCATGGGTCCCACAATCCATCAGTGACACCTAGCAGAATGTAGTGGCAATCCAGTAGAATGAAAGTATGAATCTCTAGGTATAGTTATCATATGATTTAATCCTTCTATCAAAAGTCTCGACTTGACGGAGGTCTTGGATGACTCATCAAACTCCATCGTCAATCATATGCAAGATTGGCTCGATTTGAGTTCTCTTGTAAATCTCATGAAAACTTCTTTTCAGAATTCACTCTTGCTTTGGCCAAAGACTTACTGAACTCAGTCTCGCAAATCACATAGGACTATACCTTTTCTACTAAGGTCGATAGATTTCATCTAAGTGCATCCTACTCTTAATAGTAAATCTGAACCCACCATAGCCAACATACACAGCAAGAACCCGAATGGCTAGGGACCAAGTAGATGTGCAGTCAAACTATAGCAGTCTCATTGCAAATAGCCAATGCACCATAGGTCAAAAGACTAATCGTACCACTATAGCATCAGGAATACCACTGACGAGTGAGTAGACATCCAAATAATTTTTCATAATAGTCACTCTCAGTGCAAGTTATTCTTTAACAACCACCTGCATTATCACCCTAGTATCACCACACTACAGACTTGAGACTCATCTACCTGTAAAGAAGGTGATTATGCATCGATCTAACTGGATCGATACTATTCTCCATGATGATCATCTGATCGAGAGTATTTAGAAATTAACCACTAATAGTGTATGTCTCAAATATTCAATACCTTGAAAATATGCAAAATCATCTTTATTAATTTCTAGGATAAATCATTGACACAAGAACATGATTGGAAATAAGAATGCCCTTTATTAATAATAAAAATTTTACAAGTTCAAATACAAGCTCTAGAAATACAAATATGTCAGCCAACAATTGACTTTCTAGGGCGCACATCTAAAACATCGGATGCCCACAACCAGCACCATACTAGGTGCTAGTTAGCCAAGGAGTGAAAGAAATCTCAGTGCAAGTAGGACTCTAAATATCTCATCCAAAAAAAGATCCGATTCGAATCCAATTTGAAGCTGGTTTGAAATAATTTCGAAAGACTGTCAATCCTAAACTCTTTAGGACTTTAGAACCAACTCTAATTTAGAATTTTGAACCTAATTAAGTATAATTAATTTGAATCTAATTTGAAATTAATTAACACTTAAATCTAATCTCTTATAGGCTCTATGGATCATAGATCAAAAATTGTTCATCCTCAAGATTGAATCTGAACCTCATGTGTAGTGCTAGCCAGACATAGTCAACTCTTCAATCTCATTTGATCCATAACTTAATTCTCAATCAAGATTTATATGTTCAATTAAGTCAAATACTTTCAAATTAGACACATAAACATAAACCAATATTTTTTTATGATGTTTGACTTGTATGCGTGACTCCATAGGTTCAAACACTAAATCGATAGCACAGAAATTGATTTCTGTACTAATCAAAATACCATCTAGCAATGATTTTTGATATCTAGATAGGTAAAATTATTTTAAAATAATATTTTAGAATCTATGCATATGGTTACCACATAATTCATCCCTTTGATCAAGAATGCTTTAAGATGATCTCGAGTTAACTGTCAACCAAGAGTATTCCATTCATATTGTATTTCAATCTTTCAAATCCATCTCATTGATTACTCTGACCAAAGCTTTACTAAATTGAAATACAGTGATACATCAGCTCCTATAATCTGGAAGGATCAATCCCATCTTGATCGACACATAGACTTCGCAAGTACTTGACTATACTCAGTAGCCTTCCATCACTGCATTAGAAATCTAGATAGTCCGGCATCAAAGCACAGTGAGTTGCTTGCAAGTCACTATGGTGATCTCAGATCGAAGGGACACTTATGTCCATACACTTCACGAGCAACTTTTGACACTAGAGCACTCAGCAGATGAGTCATTTGTTCAGTAATGATGTACTCCTACATCTCACCTGTATACCATACCAGTATCACCATACTCCTTGGTTAAGAAAACAACCAACCCATATGGCACACAATGACCTCCACTCAATAAATGTCATGATCCTATAATGATGTATCATTTGATCGTAAATATATTTAAGAACTATATGATAAATTCTCTCTTTATCATCCACTAACATAGTTCTAATGATTTCATCACAATACAAGAGTTCTATAAGAAAGATGTAACTTTGTGATGAAAAATATCAAAATAATTTTTATTTATTTATCAATAATTCATATACAAAGAGAAACTCAATCGTCACATGATTGGTTTTAGGATATAATTTCTAATAACTTTCACTTAGACTAAAGCCAATTGAGGCAGTATCTTATACCCATCTTCCATTTGAAGTCATCAAACTCTTTGATCCCGAGAGCTTTAGTAAAAGGATCAGTTAGGTTTTTCTTTCTATTGATCTTCTAAATCTTGACGTCACCTTGATTCATAATCTCTCATACCAGATGATAGCGATGCAGAATATGCTTAGTACGATGGTGTGACTTTAGTTCTTTCGCCTAAGCTATGGTACTGGAGCTGTCACAGTACAGTAGGATAGGGCCATCAATAGAAGGTATAACTCCCAGCTCGGTGATAAATTTTTGCAACCACACCACCTCTTTTGCAGTATCCGATGTAGCATTGTATTCCACTTTGCACACAGAATTGGCCATAGTATGTTGCTTGAAACTCTTCCAGTAAACAGCTCCTCCATTCAAAGTAAATATGTAGCCCGACATGCTTCTGCTGTCATCACAATCTAACTAAAAACTGAAATCAGTATATCCCACAAGTTTCAGATCAGTATCTCCATAGATAAATCATTGGTCTTTAGTATTTCTTAAATACTTAAGGATCGCTTTCACAATCTTCTAATGGTTCTCACTCAGATCAGACTGGTATCTACTCACTACCCCTAGTGAATAGGCCATATCCGGTCTCATACACATCATAGCGTATATAATAGATCTCACTCTCGAAGCATATGGTATTCTACTCATACGATCTCTCTCTTCAAGAGTTGTCGGACAATATTTTTTGGAGAGAATAATTTCTTGGCCTATCGAAAGATAGCCTCTCTTGGAATTATCCATATTGAACTGCTTCAATATGGTATCGATGTTCGTGGATTGGGACAATCCAAGCAATCTTCTAGATCTATCCCTATAAATCATCATCCCTAGGATGTAGGATGCTTCTCTCAAATCTTTCATGAAGAACTGTGATGATAACCACAGCTTCACACTCTGCAAAGTCGGGATGTCATTTTTAAGTAACAGTATGTCATCCACATACAGGACAAGCAAGATGACTATAGAATCGGTAGCTTACTTATAGATGCAAGGCTCTTCTTCATTTTTAATGAAGTCATATATTTTGATCACCTTATCAAAATACATGTTCCAACTCCTAGATGCCTGCTTAAGTCCATAAATAAACCTATTTAACTTGCACACCTTAGACTCATCTGTGGATGTGAACCCTTCAGGCTGTATCATATACATCTCTTCTTCTAGCTCTCCATTAAAAAAAATAATTTTGACATCCATTTGTCAGATTTTATAATCTAAGTGTACATCTATAGCAATTATAATTTGGATAGACTTGAACATTACCACAGGAGAGAATGCTTCGTCATAGTCAATACCATAACACTGACGGTAACCATTGAAAACTAGACGGACTTTATAGGTCTCTATCTTTCCGTCCGCTCATCTTTTTCTCTTGAAAATTTATTTATATCCTATGAATTTTATCCCTTCAGATGGATCAACTAGTGTCCATACACCATTGATTTCCATGGACTCCATCTTAGACTTTATGACCTCAAGTCATTTCTGAGAGTCGGACCTTTGCATGGCTTCCATATAGGTGATCAGATCCTCATTGTTCTCATCAAGTTCGATGGGGTTACCATCCTAGATCAAAAAACTATAATATCTATCCAGTTGACACGGTACTCTACCGGATCTCCTTTATGGTGCCTCTGAAGTAAATTTCAGTGCAGGGGTAAAACGATAATTTTAAAACTTCTTCAAAATTATAATTTTATAGCAAAAATTATTAATTAATCTAATTAATTAATATATATTAACCCTACATTAGGATCTAAATATGATATATATAGCATGCATTTAAATTTAAAATTTAAACTTCTACAGTAAATATTTTACTGTTATGTGTTCAGAACACATTACCTTCGTGCAGGTAGTCGATCACCATAATCTGATCACCGTCAGAAAAGTCTGATCATCACAATGCAGCCACACAATATGTCTGGCCTCTGTGGATCATCCACACGAAGCTCTCGATCTGATCGGCTCCTCACGAATGCTAGTTCATTGCAGAACTCTTTCGACGGCTGATGCTGATCGAACTCCTTCGATCGATATCTGCCGACTCCTCGGATGCTCTGGATCGTCAGTAGAGATACAAGAGGTTGATGAAGCTCTCTCTAAATTTGGTGGGCTCACGACACTCGTAGCTCACTTTCTCACTTCCGAACCCTAGGCAGAAACTCTAGGGTACTCACAGAAAACCCTACCCCACTTTCTTTCTTTTCTTTTCTCTCAAATTTTTGAACTTTGATTCACGCACAAGGCCTTCTCATGCCACTCTTTCTTTCTCAGAATCATTGTGGCATGCCCCACCTTCTCTTCCTTTTAAAACAGTGCAAGATCGCATCTTCACCGTGTGAGAGGATAAAGCTAGGTGGTTGCTCACTTGAATTCAAATCGAATTTGAATTCAAATGCCAACCAACTATCTTATCCACTCAGGTGTGAGAAGGGAGGGGCGTGGGCTCTTTGTGCTGAGAGTTTACAGAGAAATTTTCTCGTGTGGAGGAAGTGGGCACAAGTGGATAAGGTGGCGCATGGGTTAGTTGTCCATTCAAATTCAAACTTCATTTGAATTTGAATGGCCAACCAACCATCTTTATCCACTAATGGCCACAAGGAGGGGCATGGGAAGGCTTCTCATGGGAGAAAATTCACGAGAACTCATTTCTCATGAATTCAAATAGGCAGGTGAGGTGAGGTGGCGCAGGAGATAAGTCAAGGTGGTTTCAAACCTAATTTAACCAACCTTATCAAAATAGGTTAGGCACAATTAGACTAAGTTAAACCCAACATAATTAAGCTTAATTAGGCTCAATAAAATCTTAATCAAATCAAAAATTGACTAAGCCCAACCCCTGATCAGATCAGGGACCAAACCACCTCGATGATTAGGTCAACTCTTAACCTAATCGGGTCAACCCAACTGAATCCAATTCAATTGACTTGATCCAAAAATAATTACTCAATCAAATTAGTTAATTAGCGATCAAATCACTAATTAAACCTCTCATAATACTGAGTCCAAATCTGATGGGCAATAGGCATCAAAGTCCATCGATATGAAATCCTGATCAAAGAGTCCCAAACCAGTGGACTCTTGACCCCGGTACCCAAAATGTGTAGAACTCATGATCAGAGAATCTTGATTCTCGATCACAGAGTCCAGACACGTAGGACTCAGAGTCCTCAAGTATTAGGACTCTTGATCAAAGAGTCCCAGTCCAGTGGGACTCTTCACCAGCTATCAGATCAGATAGAACCTCTAATGTGTGTGACCCCGTAGGTTCAACCTAAGCCGATAGCACAGGAATCAATTTTTGTACTAATCAAGTGACCATCTAGTAATGGTACCCAACATCCGGATAGGTCGAATAGTCGCAATCGCAACACTCAGAACCTACGCGAATATGGTTACTGTTAATTCATCCCTTTTGACCCCTGTGTATAGGACGACTCAGGGTTAAACTGTCAACCCTGATCAGATCATCCGAATCGTGCTCAACTCAAACAGTCTTGTGACTCCTCACTAGGACTATCCTGGTCAAGATTTTGCTAAATTAAAACACGACTGTACACAGCTCCTGAATGGAGTGGTCAATCCCATCTTGACACACGCACTGACAAATCAAGTACTTGACTACACCCAGCAGCCTTCCGTCACTGAATTAGAAATTCAGGTAGTCCAGTGCCTAAGTGCAGTGAGTTGCTTGCAAGTCACTGGTGGTCTTAGGTCAGAGGGACAGTTATACCCATATCCCATCAGAGCAAATCTTGACAGCAGAAAAAGCTCCAGAGTCGGTCACGTTCAATGCAGATGTACCCTTACATCTCACCTGTATGCCATACCAGTGTCTCCACACTCCTTGGTTAAGAGGACACTAATCCATATGGCACACAATGACCTATGCTTGATAAACGTTGTTGTCCTTGGTAACAACGTATCATTTGTTCGCGAACAGGTTTAAGGACTAAACGACAAATCTTCTTTGTCAAGTCTAAATAGTCCTAAGGACTTCACCACAACATAAGAGTTCATTAGAAGATGAAACAATTTATAATAAAAAATATCAAAATAACTTTTATTAATTTATAATTCATATACTAATACAAAAAAGAGCACAACTGTCAACAGACTGATGATTGGCTTTGGATACTATTCCCAACAATCTTTCACTTGGTCTAAAGCCAATCGGTGCAGTATCTAATACCCATCTTCGACTTGAAGTCATCGAACTCCTTCACCGTAATGGCTTTAGTGAATGGGTCGGTCCAGGTTCTCTTTTTCGTCGATCTTCTGAAGGTCAACGTCATCTCTATCCATATTTTTGGATAAGATGGTAGCGGCGCAGAATATGTTTCATCCGCTGGTGTGCCTTCGGTTCCTTCGCCTGAGCAATGGCTCCAAAGCTGTCACAGTAGAGCAGAACTGGACCAACAAGGGAGGGTGCTACTTCGAGCTCGGTGATGAATTTTCTCAGCCACATCGCTTCTTTGGCAGCATCTGATGCAGCGACATACTCTGCCTCGCAAATTGAATTAGCCACAGTATGTTGCTTGAAACTCTTCCAGCAGACAGTCCCACCATTAAGGGTAAAAATAAATCCTGACTCACTCTTGCTGTCATCGTGATCAGACTGGAAACTAGAGTCTGTAAACCCTATAAGTCTCAAGTCGATTCACCATAAACAAGCCACTGGTCCTTAGTATTTTTTAAATACTTCAGGATGGTTTAACAACCTTCCAGTGATTCTCCCTGGATCAGATTGGTATCTACTCACTACCCCTAGTGAGTATGCCACATCTGATCGTGTACATGTCATGGCGTACATAATAGATCCCACTGTCGAAGCATATAGAATTCTACCCATACTCTCTCTCTCTTGAGGTGTTGTCGGACAATCCCTCTTCGAGAGAGAAATTTCGTGGCCTATCGGTAGATAGCCTTTCTTGGAA